>NC_043005.1:51253119-51288594 GCF_006345805.1 Octopus sinensis | reverse complement strand
GGGAGACTGATACTTTTGTTGTTGGTACCTTGGATGTAGAAACAACAGTGGTAGGTTTAGTTGTGGCTGCTGTAGTTGTGGCTGTTGTAGTTGTCGTGGCTGCCGTAGTTGTTTTCGCAGTTGTCGTCGCAGTTGACTGTGTTGTCGTTGCTGCTGTTGTTGGCTTTTGCTTCTTGCATTCCCATATCTTGACCTCAGCTGACATAGCTAGTTGAGGGTTTGTTCGATGAAACGTAATCGTCAGCGACTTCACTTCGACGTCAGCCTTAATTTCATAGATTTCATTTGCAGGAAACATCTAAATACGAATTTGACGTAATCATAAGAATAGTGATCATTGAATAAACAGGGTTGTGTGAAGCGTGAATGGAATATTTGCTACTGACTAATGGAGTGGTGATATGGGAGGAAATGCCAATATACTTTGCGTCTATCATAATAGGAGGCTTCCTTTTAAAAGACATACCTGGAAAATCTATAGGACATTTAAAGGTGCTTCTAAACTAAGCAGTGTTACTTTTGGAATATGACGATGCATGACAAAGTTATGTGAATGTCAAAAGTGTCCGATAGAATTGTGCGTAAGTAGAAAAGTGTTATATGCGCTCTGCTTAGAAGAGTGGATTAAAATTGAAAATATTAACACTTTGATAGAGAGTGTTATCAGCGTATATGCGAATAGAAGTGATCTTACTTACTCCAGGTTCCAATTTGGACTTTGGCGACACAACGGTAGGGCTGAAAGCTTGGACGTTTGTTAATGACGTGATTTGCACTTTCCGGATATCGCGAGTGTGTGTAAAAGTAAACGTGATGCTTGGCGAGCTGTCAGTCTTAGCAGGAGTCCACACCTCACCACCAGGACGCACATCCGTCGCTTGACTGCCAGTTTTCAAAGACGATGGAACAATCTCGTCATCCGTTAGATCGGTCATTGTGTCAACCAGCTGACATGGTACCGAAGTTGTCGTAGGAACTGTGTAGAAGGAAAGCAGGAAATAGACAAATGCATATCAACAGAATCAATTAATACGTGTGTTTTCAATGAATAATAACAGTTCAGTGATATGAAAGATCTCACCATATTTCCAGCAGATAATCGTTGATTTTATGCGGGAAAGGCAGTGGAGAGGTTTTGTTAGAGAACCGAACGATAACACAAAATTTCACATACCTGTAGTTGGTGGCGTTGTCGTAGATGCCACAGGTGTTGTTGTGGGAGAGGATGTGGTAGTAGGTGAGGCTGATACTGTTGTTGGTGGCTTCGATGTAGAAACAACAGTGGTAGGTTTAGTTGTGGCTGCTGTAGTTGTTGTGGCTGCCGTAGTTGTTGTGGCTGCCGTAGTTGTCGTTGGAACTGTGTGGAATGAAAGAAGGAAATTGATAAATGTATATCAACTGAATTATTAACAGGTGTCATTGAATGTATACTGACAGGTAAGTGATTTGGAAGATTTCACGATATATCCAGAAGAAAATCATTGTCATAACGCGTGAAAGCCTGTGGGAAAGGCAGCGGGATGGTATTACTAGAGAATGGAAGTTAATTCAAATTTCACATACCTGCTGTCGTAGATGGAACAGTTGTTGTTGTGGGAGAAGGTGTGGTAGTAGGGGAGACTGATACTACTATTGTTGGTATCTTGGATGTAGAAACAACAGTGGTCATTGTTATTGATTTGAGTCAGGTTCGTTGTTATTCCTGGTAGAGTTTCTGTTGGTTGCAGGTTACTGCTCATAACCTAGGCACCCACTAGCTTTCAATTGTCTTTCTAGTGCTTAGAATCTTGATAATCTTTCTTGTCCCTAAGAGACAAATTTTTTGTAGACGCTCTATAGGAATTCTGTTCTAATCTCTTTAACCCATTCGTCTATATCTTTACTTATAGTACCTAATGCGCCAATTATTAGAGGCACATCCTTTACAGTTTTTATAGTGCAAACTTTTGTAACTTCAAAGTATAAGGGATTTTATTTTTTATCTCTCATCCTCTTTCTGTACAATCCTGGAATAAAACGAACATTATGGATTAATTACTAAACAGATTTGCTTTCCATTGGCTATTATTGTTATGACTAGCCTGTTATTTTCTAGCTTCTTATCCGTTTGAATTGGAAAATCCCGAAAAACTTTGCATTTCTCCGACTCAAGCACTCTTTCGACCCGATCGATGATCATATCATTCACCTCCAGCTTAAAATTCCTATTTCTGACGAATCTTCCACTGTAAACCCTCACAACTTGGTCATAATACCATTTCACATATTCTTGCTGTACCCATTTCTTTACTACCCACAAGGGGCTAAACACAGAGGAGACAAACAAGGACAGACAAAGGGATTAAGTCGATTATATCGAACCCAGTTCGTAACTGGTACTTAATTTGTCGACCTCGGCGGAATTTGAACTCAGAACGTAACGGCAGACGAAATACGCCTACGCATTTCGCACGGCTTGCTAACGTTTCTGCCAGCTCGCCGCCTTATTCTTGCTGTACCAGCTTGGCACGTCGGACAAAATGCTCACTGGTATTTGGCCCAACTTTATGTTTTGACTTCAAATGCTTCCGCGGTCTACTTTGCCTTTCATTCTTTCGGTGTCCATAAAATATGTAGCAGTCGAGCCCTGGCGTCGCCGTAATCGACTTACCCTTCCACCTGAAATATCTGGCCTTCTGCCAAAACCATTATTACCTCCGCCTTAGAGAAGGCGGAGGTATTGCTTTCAGTAGCGCTTGTTTGTTTGTTCGTGGACAATATATTTCAAGAACTGCTGGATGAAACTCTCAGGGATGTTTGGCGTCGTGACTGGCACGAACTGATTAGATTTGGGGATCGATCCGATACCGGACAAGGATTCTGGATTATTTTTCCTGTTTGTTTTCTTACTCAATCTTTGAGAACGGTCGGGTTCATTTTTAGTATTCTCGTTGAGAAAAGGTTGATTTGCCTAATAATGTGGGACGCAGTGTAGGTTTGTAATGAATAAAAGCAACGATGTGCACCAAAGCACTTTGTGTTCATTGGTGTATTTACTTGACTTAATAAGATACATGTTATGAAAAGCAGTAGCAGAGTGATGTCTTGTTGATTCCGGTACATGTCCTGTTCATAAGACTAACGAAGTGTTCACATGATGTAGTAGATGGTTACTAAAATACGTGTGTATATATAACTCAGTGAATGAAATATGTTTCAACTGTGTTGTCTATTACGAAATATGTTATCTAAATCGATATTAATAAAAGCGAAATCCTCTCTGGTTGTCTGGAGCACCTGTATCTCACTTTACATTTGCTCTACATAGACATATTATACCATTTTGGAATCAGGATGATTCCAGGATTGAAAATATTTGGTTCTTGAACATCCAGCATTAGGATCTGATTTAAAAGTAGTTGGGTTGTTTTTCCTAGGAGGTAAAGCGACCGTGTGAGGTTTCATTGCCATGGTATTACTGAGATTGGCGACCAAGAGTTACCTCCCTCCGATTAAAGTTTTATTAAGGAATTTTTTGGTTCTTTCATCTTATTTAGTCATCGGACTGCAATCACCCTGGAGCACTGCCTCGAAGAATTTTAATCGAAAAAAATATCGACACCAGTTCTTTCATTTTTATGCCTGGTACTTTTTTTAAATTTTTCCTCTTTCAACGAACCGCTAAGTTACGTGAACGTAAACACACCAACACCTGTTATGAAGCAGTGGTGGGAGACAAACACAGACACAAAGCCACAATATATATATATATATATTAATAAGTTTCTTAACTCTTTGGATCCTCCTAGAATGTCTTCCCACAAACTGACATTGAAGAAAGGAATTCCAAAAATGCTTTTGAGAAATCTGGATCCCACATAGCTGTGAAATGGAACAAGACGGATTGTCATGCAAATGCAACCACATCTTTTGGAAGCAACAGTCCTCACTGGACAAGGAAAGGGAGAACATGAGTTTATTCAAAGAATTCTACTGATTCCAGCAGACTTCAATATCCAGTAAGAGCTTTGCCATGTCAATTAACACGAGGACACTCACTGAAAATTGTTGGACTTCACCTCATGCAGCAGTGCTTTTCCCATGGTCAGCTCTATGCTGGTTGTTCCAGAATTGGAAATGGCAACAATCTCTTCATACTTACACCAAATGGTAAAACCAAGGCTATTATTTATCCTGTTGCTTTACAGCAATCTCTAAATATCCCAGTGATACAAAATTCTCCAGTTGTGATACTCTGTGATATAAATGTGAAATGGTAGGATACCAATAAACGTCTTATTAGTATTTTGCCCTTTAGTTTTGGGCCGCAGGCTCAATTAGCCCTCAGCAGGAGCTATCTTAAAAGTCCACACGGAATACGGCTTTTAAATTAGTATGAAATATAAGTACAGTACAATATTTTAAATATCTGTAACTAAAGAGTATATGCTTGAATGCGTTTGGGCGTGACTGCGAGTGTGTGTTTGTGTGTTTGTGTGTGTGTATGTGTGGTGTGTGTGTGTGTGTGTGTGTGTGTGTCTATATGCAGATGCATTTGCGTTTGTAAATATAAAAAAAAACTTACGTGTTGTAGATGCTGTAGGAGGGGCTGAAAAATATAACAATAACAATTATTTATAATTTATAATTCATAATTTCAGTGTTGGAGTGGTTTCAGAAACGTTATTTATTTAAATTATGCATTGTAGAATGTTGCTATTATTGTTTGAAACTCCTGACCACGGACTGTTTCACAACAGTCAACACGTATAGTTAGTTCTGAGATCTAGTGCAAGGACTTTATGGCAGGAAGGTGAGACACGAGTGACGGAGATTGGGTGAATACTCTATTCTGAAATGGTTTCTGAAATGGTTTCTATCTATTTTTTGTGACGCCGAAATATTCAGTTAAATAGAATTCTAATTCTAGCGAAGAGATTCTAAAGTTATGTATGGAGAAATAAGAGAACTACGACCTCTTGCGGTGCTTTTGAGACATGTGCGAAGAAGACCAGGTGATTCAAATGTTTGCAACAAATGTGATCCTGCTTCAATAAAGCTTTCATCCAGGGTACAGACTAAATACACTAATCAAATTAAATGGATGTTACCTCCAAAGGGTTTCTTTTACGCAGTTTCATTTATGAAATTTCCCTGATTGGCCGTTGGTTTATCCGAGGTTATAGTAAAAAACAGCTGTCCAGGGTGCGATGGAACGGGATTGAACTGGATAGCGTTTTGTGAAGGGAACTTCGTTTATTTACGGGTATACAAGTGACCTACTCAATGGTATGTCATATCGATATTTGTGCTAATGATACGTCGCCTTCTCTTCAGAATTTCTAAAAGATATTGATATGAAGAATAAGACACAACTCACGTTACGATGTTTGTCTTCTTAAGGAAAGACATCTGATATATGTTCCTGTATAGAAAACAATGTAAATAAATGTCCGCGAATAAAGCTGTCTTGTAAAATTTATAGTGTTAAGATTAATCCTTTCTACAATAGGCATTGACCACTGATCAACTGGTACTTAATTCATCGTCCATGAAATTATGAATTTCAAAGTCGATCTCGGCGAAATTTGAACTGAGTACCTAAAGACAGGCAAAACTCCACCGAAAATTATGTCCGGCGTGCCTGTGGTTCTTCCATTTGACCAATATGTTGTGTTGTAATTAATGACAGCAGCGATGTACATGTAAGCACTCCACCCTCATATGTGTACTTACTTGAACTAGCAAGACGGTTGTAACCAAATCTAGTGACATGATGTCTGTGGTTTCGGAGTATGTCTTATTCCTGAGTGCAGTGTTTACATGTAGTTGTGCATATGTTCTAAAACTTAAGTGCATATATGCAATATATGCAGTATATGAAATATTCTATTTATATGATGTATAAGCACGTATTTAAAACATCTGTTACAAAGTGCTAGGATGTGTGTGTGTGCTAGGATGTGTGTGTGTGTGTGTGTGTGTGTAAAGAAAAGCCTGATGTAGGTGGTGTAGGAGTAGCTTCAGGTGCTGAAAAATATAATGATAAGACGTGTATTTGCAATAATTCAGTGTGAGAATCGTTTCAGAAACGTTATGCACTGAGAACTTTTGTTACAATTGTTTGAAACTCGTTGTCATGGACTGTTGCATAGCAGTCAACACGTGTGATCAGTAGTTAAATCTAGCGCAAGGATTTTATGAGGAGAAGGCAAGAAACGATTGGTTGTATAGCCTAATGTGAAGTGGTGAGTGAATGACTTCGATCACTCTTTCCAGGGCACTGACTTATTCAGCTTGAAAGGACACTTGTTCCATACGCAATTTTCCCACTATGTATAACAACGAACAGTGCTTAAGAAATAGATTATAATGGCTTAGTTTGAGGAAAGAGCGTAGAACTACGACTGTTCTTGGTGTTTTCGAGTGATGGGGAAAGGAGATATCCAGCAGACTAGCGATATAGTTATTCGAATATTTGTTACAGAGGGGATTTTGGTAAACAGACCATAGGGTAGATTACGTTGGTAAAATAGGGGACTAATTAAATTTACTATTGCCATATATCGGATGGTGTTTCGAAGAATATTCAAGAAGTTTCAATACTGAAATTTCACCCAACCACAAATCGTTGGTCGATTCCACTTTCGTCCCTTCGTGCTTAAGAGCACGTGTCTTAGCTCTGACTACGCAACATTCGTGTTTCGCGTTGAAGAAGTGGTTGAGTGCCAATTTTGCTGCGAGTGCGTTGGTTGCGATGCCTTATCTAACTTCTTGACTACGTCTGCCTCTACTGTGCCATGCCTGGGTTTGAACAAATATCCAAAGAAGCTTTGTGATATACGTTCCACACGAATTTTCCAATTTTTTTTGTAAAAGAACCATATTATCGATCTTTCAACAGTTGCTTATTCCGCTTGAAAAATATATATATAGTATGTGTATGTATATGTACGCATATGTATGTACACACACACACACACAAAAGAAGACGATTTAGTTAAAGATTTTGGGTCATGATGGAAAAGGATGTGCTCTCAAGATAGAATTATGACTAGAAGTGTAAAACAGCATCTGATGATCTGGTCGAAAATTTTTTAACGTATAACACGCTTCAAATCTATCTATATGTCTGTCTGTCTGTCTATCTATCTATCTATCTATCATCTATCTATCATCCCGCGAGAATTGGGATGCGGGACGAGCGTGTCTGCATACGCGGACGACGTCACCGTCATAGTGTCAAGCCACGAGCACATCGAGCGGGTCGGCGAGACACTGAAAGACTACGAAGCGGTGACAGGAGCAAAAATCAACCGGGAAAAGTCAGTGGGCTTGCGGCTCGGCACCTGGAGAAGCAAGCCCATGCTGTCCACCAGTACCTCCGTCGTGGGACGCTGGACAGACGGCCCGGTTGAGTTGCTCGGGGTCTGGTTCGGTCCGGACCTCCAAATGGAGAAGAACTGGAACGAGATAACGAGTAGGGTGGTCACTCTCGCCCAGCAATGGGCCGAGAGGAAACTGTCCCTAAAAGGTCGGGCGGAGGTGGTGAACGCGTACATCGCGTCCATCATCTACTACCGCCTGACCGTCGTACCTTGTCCCGACCCTACCATCACCAAACTAGAACGCATCCTCTTCCGCTTCTTGTGGAAAGGATGCGTCCCGATGGTCAGGCGATCCATTTGCTGTCAACACCCGTTAAAAGGAGGGCTGGGCATGCCGTGGTTGATGATGCGCAGACACGCGCTGAGACTGCGACATCTCCGGCTCTATGTAGACGACGGTGAACAGGTGTGGTCGCCGTTTGTGAGGTACGCATTTCCGCAACTCGTCTCCATGACCGAACTACAGTCGTGGATCAAAAAGAGGCCGAGGAAGGGCGAATGGCACCGCGAGTGTCGCGTTGCTCTCAAGCAACTCTGCCGTCCCGGGTCGACCTTGAGTGACTTCAACACAACCAAAGCATTCTATAGGGGATTAGTGGAGGGAAGGTACGACGACGAGCTCGGGGCAAACCTGGGCGTCGACGAGGAATACCTGACCCGCCTGTTTCAAACGACTTTCGGCCCGGGACCTATGGACAACTTCCAGAGATCCCTGGCCTGGCGGTGCTACCGAAGAAGCGCTACCCGTTCGGGATAAGCTCTATAGGCATGGCTCGAGAAACACGGGGCCGACCTGCCCGAGATGCGGGCAGAGCGACGAAACCGCTCTGCACGCAATCGTGCAGTGTCCAGCAATTTCCCACCTGTGGGCTTATGTCGAACGACTGCTGTCACGTGTGGGACGTGTCGGTTTATCAGCCGAGTCTATCGTTAATATCGTCACGCCTCCTTCCTTCAAACGGGAAGGAAGATCTACTTTTATCATACTTGTGGCTATGGCGAAAGAATGTATCTGGTGGACGCGCCTGAAAGGATTAGAGACAAACACTTTCCTCTCTGGTCAATCTCTCATCAACTTCTTCAAGTATCACTTGAAGAAAAAAGTGAGAGTAGAGAGGCAAGTTTTGTCTAGTGAATGTTTTAAAAAAAGATGGGTGAATGTAGCAAGGATGGCACGTATGAATGACGAAGCCACCTTGACTATGATTCTATGAACCGTAAAAATTAATACAGAGAGTTGCTTATTTGCAAAAAAAAAAAAAAGAAATATAACATGTGACTTCATTGACCGAGGTTACCGTGGTCTTTTCCGTAGGCTTTTCTTTCCACGGGTAAACCTCACCTGTCCTCCCCTTTACACTTCATATTGACATTTCTGTGATAACGATCCCTATTGATCATTTTTTTTTTCCTCTTCCCCTTTTTTTTTAACCCCCCCCTTTTTTTGTCCTCTTTCTCTCCTTTTACGATCCCTTTTGATCGACCCCCCCTTTTTTATTTTTATTTTTATTTTTTATTTTTTTTACCTTCAAAAGAAAAGCTCTACCTTGTAATTTGTTCTATCTGTGTGCAGCCCTGTGTGGCTAATAAAGAAACATATCTATCATCTATCTATCTATCTATCTATCTATCTATCTATCTATCTATCTATCTATCTATCTATCTATCTATCTATCTATCTATCTATATATCTATCTATCTAGCTGACTGTCTATCCATCCATCCATCCATCCATCCATCCATCCATCTATCTATCTAGCTGACTGTCTATCCATCCATCCATCCATCCATCCATCCATCTATCTATCTATCTATCTATCTATCTATCTATCTATCTATCTATCTATCTATCTATCTATCTACATATATTCATACATGCATAAATACATAAATACACACACACGCGCGCACTCACACACATGCGTGTACATACATACATGCACGCAGACAGAACTATGTATAATTTTGGGCCACTTCTTCATTTGAACAATGGTAACGAAACTGTATATTTGTATGTGTATGTGTTTGTGTGTGTTTGTGCGAGTGTGTGCGTGCACATGTGAATGTACATAGATATCAATTTATATACAGTACCTGTTGTTGCACAGCCTCTCTCGTCGCTTCCATCGGAACATTCTACATGGCCATCACAAATCGTCGCACAGATGCCATAAAACTTGCAGAACATCTTTCCCTGCATTGCACAGGAAGGCTGCAAATATAATTGGTAATTTTATTACTCAGAAAATAACACGACATTATGTTGAATGCTTTAGTTTGTACATGGAGTAGTAATCATTGAACTGCACAATATCTCTTCGTGACACACACAGAAGAAAGCACCAAAAGCAAAAGCTAAATAATTTCGTCAAGGTATGTACCTTGTTCGTGTACGTTTCCTGTTATCCTGCTGTCATATTATTATTGAGTGAGAGAGCAGAGGAGTGCATGCCATCAAAGTGACACTGGGGTACAAATATACGAAGCCCAATATACCCACCATGACGACCCGTCTGATGAGGGTACACCAGGAACATGCATCACAACCATATGTGCGCGACATGGTGATCTCATATCAAAATAAACAACGCATTTCATTCGTTTTTGAGTTCAAATTCCGCCAAGATCAACTTTGCTTTTCATCATTTCGGGGGCAATAAATTAAGTACCAGTCGTTGTGATCGACTTATACATTCCCCATAAATTTCAGGCCTTGTGCCTATTGTAGAGACGATTATTATTATTATTATTATTATTATTATTATTATTATTATGGCGACGAACTGGCAGAATCGTTAGCACACCGGATTAAATTCCGGTCGGCCTTGCTTTTCATCCTTTCGGGGTCGATGAAATATGTACCAATCGACTTGTTCCGTCTTCCGAAATGGCTAGCCTTGTGCTAAAATTTGAAATTAACATCATCATCATCATCACCATTCAGTGAGAGAACAACGCATGCCATCAAAGTGACGCTGGGAGTACATATATACGAAGCCTAATATACCATTCATTACTACCCATCCGATGAAGGTACACCAGTCACATGCATCACAACCATATGTGCGTGACATGGGACCTCAATATCAAGATAAACAGAACATGTCTTTGCAGATGGGGTCCTGTGAGAATTTTCTTCGGGTCGAGCTGCCCATCCTGCTCAAAAGGTCCTTGAATAAGGATGATGAATAAAACACCTGTGTTTCCAGAGGTGAATTATTCAAATACCAAAAAATTCTTCTCAACGCATAGCTATGATGCTCCCCCACTACTTCTACTCGTGATCAGAGATGCACATATCAACCACTAAGGGACATGTTCAACTGGCGAAGATCAAGTATCTATTATTATTATTATTATTATATTATTATTATTATTATTATTATTATTATATTATTATTATTATTATTATTACTATTATATTATTATTATTATTATTATTATTATTATTATTATTATTATTATTAATTATTATTATTATTATTATTATATATTTGACTTGCTTTGTATTTGTACAAGCTGGCTCCAAATCTCATCCAGAGACCTCAAGAGACAACAGGTTGGAAGTTCTGTGCCATATATTTGGGGGGTTTTTTGGTTTTCCCTTTTCCTTTCCTTTTTTTTTGGTGTTGTACTAGTGAATGTCTAATACATAAAAATAAAAAAAATAAAAAAAATCAAATAAAAAAAAGTTTGTTTTAAACCTTGGGATTACATAGAGAGTATTTTGCGTAGGATATGAGCAGTTCCCATGAGCACTATCTTTTGAATTTCTGCCATTTTGGGGTTTCCTGGTATCTGAGTTAGGTAGCAATCAGTCCCTTTCGCTATCATTCCCAGGGCACCTATGACAACAGGTATTGTTTTAGTCTTCAGCTTCCACATTTTGCTGATTTCTATTTCATATTATTATTATTATTATTATTATTATTATTATTATTATTATTATTATTATTATTATTATATATTTGACTTGCTTTGTATTTGTACAAGCTGGCTCCAAATCTCATCCAGAGACCTCAAGAGACAACAAGATAGAAGTTGCTTGCTTATTGACCCATAAGGCCAGTTTGATTTCAGGACTGTAATGAAAGAGGAAGGGGGGGGGGAAAGAAAAATTGCAATTCCTTAAAATTTGAAATAGGAAAAATTTGGGACATGCGAGCAGTAAAGATCATGCCCATAATAATTGATGCGTTGGGAACAGTAAGTCAAAATATAAACAAATGGCTGAAGGAGATTGGAATAGAATGCCCGGTAGAGCTCCCACAGAAAGTTTGTCTCTTAGGGACAGCAAAGATTATCAGGAGGGTTCTAAGCACTTGAAAGACTAGAGAAAACTTGTGGATGCCTAAAGTTACAGCTAGCTACTCGTTACTCACATAAATCCTGCCTGGAATAAGACAAAATCTGAGCCAAACCAAAATAATAATAATAATAACAACGGGGACGTTTAAGATGTAAGAAGGAAAATACAGAGCTCCGAAATCTATCCACAAACATCGAAAACAAGGACATCCTATGGAGCCAAAGATTTACTAACAAAGAATTGGACTGTATCCGAGTAAGTAATACTAATTGAAATTTATTACTATTTTCGAAACGAAATGATGTATTTTGACTCGATATTATCTCCACCTCTAACACAACACATGTAAACATGCGTGGAACATCACGATCATCCCCGACCTCAAACACCATGTACAAAGGAACTACGAAGAAATTAAATGCCACCGATACTATTCAACCCAAGAATAACAATCGAGCGGTACGTACATTAAACTTACAACAAGAAATGTACGAAAAACTACACGTGCGAAATAATGTGACAACAGAAATAAACGGACCGGTACCCTACGAAAATGACGACCGTCAAAATAATGGGCCGGACGTTGTACCTCATGTCCCGCAAATAAAACCCAAAAGACGTAAATGGAGACGTGAGGAATACATTTCTATCTTACTCGCATACTTCACAGCAATGCTCTACCAAAAAAAATGAAAATACAACAACACATACATATAAAATATGGAAAGAAAATAATAGAGATATAGACTTGGATACAGCAATGAACCCTAATAAATTACAGAAAATTGCACTACTAGGCACTGCACACATCGTACGCAGAACACTTTCCATACAATAACCATCAGAGCATCACAACAAATCACAGCACATACCCAAGGCACACAGAGCTGCGCTCGGTAGTGAAGTGAAAGCACGCTATAAAAATAAAACTACTGAATAATAATAATAATGATAATAATGATAATAATACTCTTTACTCTCTTTTACTCTTTTAGTTGTTTCAGTCATTTGACTGCGGCCATGCTGGAGCACCGCCTTTAGTCGAGCAAATCGACCCCGGGACTTATTCTTTGTAAGCCCAGTACTTATTCTATCGGTACTTATTCTATTAATAATAATAATAATAATAATAATAATATAATAATAATAATAATAATTCATTCTACTATAAGCAATTTGGGGGAGGGTGTTAGTCGATTGAATCGACCCCAGTGCTCAACTGGTACTTATTTCATCGACCCCGATAGGATAAAAGGCAAAGTCGACCTCGGTGGAATTTGAACAGAGAACGTAAAGACGGACGAAGTAATAAAGATTTGGAATAGTGTCAGGAAAATTAAATACGAAAGTAAATTGCTATTATGAAATTTACATTGTTTCCTTGTCTGAATTTTTGTTTTAGATGTTTTTAGTTTCTGTGTACGAAAAGTAAAGTAATATGAGGTACATTAAATCAGATTCCTCTCAAGAGGTTTATAAGTAGACTGAGTAACGGGATTTTAGGTTAGAGGAGATCAGTAATATTTTAGTTGAGAGGCGAAAGAATTTTAGGTTGTGTGTAGTGTGATCTTTGCTCTTGGGATCAATGTTTTTAGGTTAAGAGATACATATTTTAGGTAACAGATCGCCTAATTTTATACCAGTAATCAATGCATGTTTTAAAGTCTGACACGGTGATTTTAGATGGAGTAATGCATTTCTTGGTTAGGTTCAGTGTTAATAGTCTCCGATCGACTTTTGATTTTCGGGCTGAGGCAGTGGATCAATATAGCTTCTTTGATACGAAGATTTCCTGCGTTCCTCTCAGAGTTTCCCCATGAAGCGATCATATCTTTGGTAGTTGTCACATTTGGTTGTCTGTGGAAAGAAGACGCGTTGGTAGTGATGTTCTCCTTCAGATGTGAAGTGGCCGATTGTGCTAACGATGTAATAGTTATTGCATTTAGAGCACTGTATCTGACATACTACATATGTACGTAGGCATATGCTTGTTACGAATAGGGAAGTCCGCTCGTGTTCAGGGTTGTTGTTCTGTGCGTGACCACCTCGTTGATAGATATTTACGTTGGGACGGTCTCGAATGTCGAGGCTTTCCCGGCGGATGACCTTGTAAATAGTTGGGGTGGTTATCTCTTTTAAGTTGGGAATCTTCATGAAGCGGATTTTAGAGAGGTCCCTCCTGCAACATTTATTTTGCTTGTGTTCGCGTATGGAGTTAACAACGGACGTTGGGTATCCGTTGGCTTCAAGTACCTTTAGGAACTGAGCAGCGTGTGCGTCCAGGCTGGTGTTGCCACTGCATCTTTTGTGTATCCTGGCGATCTCATTAAGCACGTAACTGAACTTAACCCTGATAAGGAGGACCAACTTTTAATAGACGAATAGGTCTCGGCAGGCTGATTTTCTGTAGAACACAGTGTCCCTCGTTCATGATATTTTGCCTAAAGTCAAGCAACAAAAGGGAACCTATGCAGGTACAGAGTGCCCTACACTCCAGCCAGTCTAAGTAAATAATAGCGAGCAGGCATGAGAGGCTGGACCCCATAGATGGGCCTGAACACTGCTTATATGTATTGCCAAAGAAATCAAAGTGTGTGTTGGCAACTATGACTGACAGTAGCTGGTGAATGTCGGAAGTGGTAATTCCGAAAAGTGTTAAGTCCAAGGAGGCGTCACATTCTTTGATCAGGTCGAAGGTGGGAAGGGCAGGAACCGAGGTGAATAGCGAGATCACGTCTTAGCTGAAGATTTATCTGTTGCATCTGAGAGTGTCGAGTTCCAGACGGTGCAGTCATGGAATGACCTCGTTCAGGCTGGTGACACAACGCGGGTAAGTCGACAGTAGGTGTCTTAGGTTTCAAATCCAGCAACAGAACCGAAGAGGTAGACGCCTCCATACTAGCCTTGCAGAGAAACAGGAAATCTTCGTATCAAAGAAGATAGATAGATCCAGTGCCTCAACCCCAAAATAAATAGTCGATCGGAGATGGGCCGCTGACTCTCATTGAATGCATCACTGCGTCTACGCTCAACATCTTAACATATGCCACCAGTATCATCTTCTACCACTACTACCACGCGAAAATACGTCACAACGACCACGATTAACAGTTGGATAGTTGCTTGTACTAACAGTTATTATATCGACCCCGAAATGATGAAAGGCATAGTCGACCTCGGCGGAATTTGAGTTCAGAACCTAAATACGGTTGAAATGCCGCTAAGCATTTTGCCCCGCATGCTAACGATTCTGCTAGCCCGCCGCCTTAAAGAAAGAAAATAATGTAATATTAGACGAAGGTATAAAAACATGTAGACTAGGAGCCAAAGGGATATTAAGATTGACTGCAATGTAAGATTTGATTAAGAAACAAAACGATTTTATTTTTGGAGTAAATGTGACTATGTATAAGGACCATTTAATTATTAGCCTTGACTTGGGTCAATGCGACTTTTGGCTATAGGTCAATGCAACCTTCTAATAAAAGATACATAATGGAGCAATGTTATTTAAAAGTTCGATCCAGTACAGCTTCTTTTTAGACGGGAGAATATATTTTATGCTAAGGATCCAATGTTATATTATAAGAATAGAGTGTTGTGTCATTTTAAGTTAGAAAAATGACTTACCATTGTGGTTGTGGTTTTGATAAGGTCTGGAAATAAAAGAAACAACAAATTATTACATATTTATTTAACCAAATATTTAATTATTGGTAAATGTTTGTTTAGCAAATACCTACTTAATATAAGTTTCTTTATTGGCCACACAGGGCTGCACACAGATGGGACAAGTTACAAGGTAGAGCTTTTCTTTTGGGGGATGAAAAAAAGGGGGTGGCGTAGGTTTTCGATCAAGAGGGATCGTAAAAGGGAAGAAAAGAACAAAAAAAAAGAAAAAAGAAAAAGAAAAAAAATAGAATAAAAAATAAAAAGAATAAAAGAAAAAAAGAAAGAAAGGGAAAGGGAACAAAAGAAAAGAGAAATGAGTTAAAGTTGAGTGCAAGTAGATTGTAAAGCAGCTCTTATCTTAATAAACAGTCTTTAATACGGTCAGGTTCTGTTACACTGTGTAACACGATTTTTGTCCTTGGATAGAAACTGTTATTTCCTATTTGCTTACCCATAAAATGTATGAAAGAATGGCTATTTCTTTCAAACTTTGCATTTGTTACATTTATTCTAACCCCATTTTAATCTTTACGTAGCGCGAGAAAGTTAGATTTATGTTTCATCAATATACCTGTTTCAACAGATGAAAAAAAAAAAGACCGTTACTATCAATTTATAAACAGTTATTTAGTGAATGAATCTTGAAATTCGTTCTAATAACAAGGGATAGAATTAATATGAAAACTATACGAAAATGCATATACATGTTATTGATTTCAAATTTTGGCACAAGGCCAGCAAGTTCGGCGGAGGAATAAGTCGATTACATGGACCCTAGTATCTAACTAGTATTCAAAAGGTAAAATTATCCTTCCTACTATTGGCACAAGGCCTGGAATTTGTGGGGAGTGGGATAGTCGATTACATCGACCCTAGTACTTGACTGGCACTTCTTTTGTCGTCCCCGAAATGATGAAAGGCAAAGTCGCCGCCTTACACATGCATACTATTAAAATTAAATATTCCTGGATTATAGTCTCTACAAAACGCCGAAGTAATATCTGAGAGCATATTGTATAACTGCAAACGCACCCGGAGTCTGTCTTTACCGATCTCGATATCCTTATGAAGAAGTATTCAACGGGGTAGTTTCAGCGAAGAATGTACTGTATAGGTGCTTTATTACCAACACAGTTCAACAATTAGCTTTCTTTTATATGGTTTAGTTGAAGCGTTTAGCCTGTTATAATCGTACCACGCGGGATATATATTATATATTCAGTGCTATATTGAAGGCAAACATTCACAATGCATTTTAAAGAACAATAGAATAATAATAAATAAAGAGTATTTAACAACTTACCGAAAGGCATATTGCAGATTTTTAAAAACAAGTTGTCCACAATGGGGTTTCTGTTCAGCATCGGTGTAATTTTTAGTTTTAGAGTCTTTACTTTCGTACCACCAGGCGTGCTGAACAAGATGTTTTCCTGTCCTTGAACCCCTTTTTCACCTTAAAGTAGAACAATACACACAGTTATTGATTTCCAGGTGTATATATATATATATATATATATATATATATATATATTATATTATATATAATATATAAATATATATAATAATTAAAAAATATTGAAAAAAAATAAAACTAAAAAATAAAAATTATAAATATAAATTAATAATTTAATTTAAATAATTTAAATGTTTAAATTTTATATTTTATATATTTTGTATATTATAATAATTATTTTTACTTTTATGTTTTTCATTGTTTGATTTGCCTAATAGTGGTTTTATCTCTAATTTAATTTATATATATATATATATGGATTAACTGTTGGAGTGGACGGACGTCTATTTGTTTCTCTCCCAAGTCAGTAGCAAGCTACACAGCTTCAAAACTAACTGACCTTAAATATATATATTTGTAACCACGTGTTTGCCTACAAACCGTAAGTACGTTTTCATTTAACTACAAATTGTATATACACCTGTTTTTCTTTTAATATCCTCAAACAACCAAATAATCAAAAACTCACACCCTTAAGAGAGAACATTTATATATATATACACTTCTTTAACTCCCAAGAAAGAATATATATATTTTCAAAAATCAAAAGGAAAACAAAGAAAAGAAAACAAACATGACTAACTTGCAGGCCTGCAACAGACGAAATGGTCTGATAACGAAATTGATGTTTTAATAAACACATGGCTCTCTCTTTCCCAAACAGAAAATCTAAATGTCTTGTGTTTGAATGAGATTGCCGAAAAAACATCACAAGTGGTCAACACACGATCCGTCAAACAGATTCGAAGCAAGTTGAAACATATCGAAGTATCTTTCAAACTGATAAGAGGCCATTATGAAAGCTTCTACATATTTTCACAGTTCAAGAACAACAACAGCTAGAAAATCAGCAGCCACAACAACAACAACAACAGAATGAGCCACTCCTGGTTCCCAGCACAATGGCTGACCCTGACATCGGTCAGGCACAACAACAACAACAACAGCCACAGCAACAAGAACAACAACAGCCACTCCTCAACTCTAGCTTACTAGACGATTCACTAAATGCCAGTATCTTTTCACCGCTCTCACAGCAACCACCACAATTATCATCATCATCATCACCACCGCTGCCACCATCGTCTTCTATCACCAAAAATACCGACAGAAAACCAAATAAGAAACCACTGCCCTCTTCCCCCACATCACCACCTCAATACTACTGCAGTAACAAAAACTTAAAGAAACATAGGAAGCAGAATGCGCCCCTCACGGCCAAACAAGAAATCCCCAAATATGCCGCTATTCACTGCGCCAGAGACTCTGCACAAATAGTGACTGCATCTTCACGCATCTACCCGGCACTAGACGCACTACCGGCCAAGGCCAAAGGACGCATCCCACAATAACATCAACACCACCAAATAGTAAATCGAAATTCAAAACACACACAACTCGGAGTCCCAAAATCTGCCGTATTCCCAACGTGAGAGAACATGTCTACTGAGTGACTGTCCCTTCACTCATCTTCCAGGGACCCGACGCACAAACAGAAACGGGGCCTCAAGCCAACACACAAACCTGAATAACAATAAAAATAGAAACACACCATGCTGCAGTAATGCTGGTCCAGTCTTTTCAGGAAGACACAAAAACACAACAACAAAAGTGGAAACTACAACCCTATCCAACAGTGCAACTACACCTCCAGCCAAAAACTGCTCCCTAAGCAGGAAAATTCTTTTTTAGCCATGTTGAACATGGCAAAAGAGATACACAAAAACATTCTAGCCATCACTCAACACCATCCTATGCTATTACCCCAGTGCACCAATTCCCCACATTGCTGCCACTAACACACACAAAAAATCCAAGCCCCCTGCAACAGTCAAAACCAGCCACTACACTAACCTCCACATTCCTACTCAATGCACAAGGTGTCAGCCCTTCCATCAATGCACAAAAATGGAAGGTCCAATTCATTGAAGACTGGGTTGGTAACCATTCACACCACATCCCTTTCTTCATTCTCACTGAGACCCACCTTGACAACTCCCACTTGGAAGCCGAAGTGAGAGTGAAGAATTTCACAACCATCCGCGCGGATCGTATCGGCAGGAGGAAGGGTGGAACTGCCATTTTCCTGCATGATTATTTACGGCAGATGGAAATAGTATATTCTCCAACGGCTACTGTGAATCAGTCACCGTGCACAACAAAGCCAATGACCTGACAGTAATTGGGCTCTATAGGCCGCCCCAAACACCCATACTGTGCTTTAAAGAATGCCTCAACAGCATTAAGTGCTTTATTCAACAGTGCCATTCTAGCAACATACTCATGATGGGAGACTTCAATCTACCCTGTGTTGACTGGACTACAAACTGTTGAAACCAAGCACTCCCGCCTCAACCGCTGACAAAGAAGCAGCAGAGTCACTTTTCGACTTTACGAATGAGTTTTTCTTGTCCCAACTTGTCCTTGCACCAACAAGACATCAGAACATTTTGGACCTAGTGTTTAGTAACCACACTAACACTATACATAACGTTACAGTGGAAAAACCCTTCTTTCAGACCATGACATGGTTCTCTGTAACATGAAATTCCACCAGCCGAAAGCTAATCCTAGTGACCTTCCTCCAGCCCACCCATTTGACAACATGGATCTCCATAAAGCCAACTGGGATGCAATCAGGAACGAGCTATCAAATGTTGACTGGTCCTTTACACATACACAAACTCTCCACCAACCATAAGACATCTTGGCAGATCTTTGTAGACACCGTCACAGACATATGTGCAAAACACTCCCCACCAAGACCTGTGAACAAAAAGTGCAGAATCCCCCAAAACAGAAAAACCATTATCAGAAAAATAAAAAGAACAAACAAAAAAAATAACAAACTAAAGTACTGCCAACAGCAACACACACATTCGACGGCTATCGCACTGCTTGAATCCAAAAAATATAACCTCCAACAATGCATGAAGACCCTCATCAATAACCAAAGATCAGCTGAGGAGAAGTGGGCCATTGAAAAAATCAAACTCACCCCAAAGTGTTCTTTTCATTTGCGAGGAGAAACGCAGGGTCACTGTCTCCACTGTAGGCCCTCTAATTGACGAAACTGGCACTCTCCAAGATAATGCCAAATCCATGGCCGAGATACTGCAGAAACAATACTGCTCTGTTTTCAGCAATCCTGATATGGCCGATCTGGGCTGTATCAGTGATGTCAACCCCCAACACACTATATCGGACATAACGTTTAGTGCCCCTGATGTCTTAGCGGCGATAAACGAAATAAAACACAATTCAGCAGTAGGCCCCGATAGGTTCCCTGCTTGTGTCCTGAAGGTGTGTCGACACCAACTTGCATCCCCCTTGCTAATCTGTGGAGAAACTCACTGGATGCTGGCTATATTCCAAAAAACCTTCTGTCCCGTCTGTTGTCCCAGTTTTCAAAAAGGGAAACAAGTCCCTTGCAGTGAATTACCGTCCGATCTCACTCACCTCTCATATCATCAAGGTATTGAGAGGGTGTGTGAGATCTCGAATAACCCAATTTCTGGAAAGCAACAGACGGCTGATCTCCAACCAACATGGGTTCCGTAATGGAAGGGACTGCCTAACGCAGCTCCTGCATCACTTTGAGGACATTTTGAGAGCTTTGGGAGAGGGCTCCAACACCGATCATCTACCTTGATTTCAGTAAGGCCTTCGACAGGGTCGATCACAAGATCCTATTGAAAAAACTATCCAACATTGGTGTCTCTGGAAAGTTACTGAAATGGATTAAGTGTTTCCTGACAGACAGATCTCAACATGTTGTAGTTGAAGGGGTAAAATCAAGCCCAGCCAAAGTCAGTAGTGGCGTTCCGCAAGGCACTGTCTGGGCCCACTTCTTTTCATCATTTACATTAATGACATTAATGACATCATCAAGCACAGCAACATAAAAATCTTTGCAGATGACTCCAAGCTACAGAAGGTCATAAATGAGGCGAGTGACCGGACATGCCTTCAGTCAGATCTACTGGCTGTTATCCAATGGGCAGAAAAAAACAATATGCTGCTGAACGAGGATAAATTTGAGCTAATCCACTTTGGAAAAGAGGATGCCCTGAAACTCCCATACTCCCTTCCTTCAGGTGAAACTCTCGCGGCGTCCAACAACATCAGAGACTTGGGAGTAATTGTGGACAACAACGTAAGCTGGGCCACTCATATAAACACCAAAGTTGACATGGCCCGCAGAATGTGTTCCTGGATTCTCAGAACTTTCCAGTCGAGAGATATCCACACCATTATCCTTCTCTTCTCCACTTTTGCCCGACCCCACCTTGAATACTGTTGTCCACTGTGGTCTCCCCACACAATACAAGGTATCATAAAAGTTGAAGCACCTCAAAGGGCAATCACAAAAAAGATAGATGGCATGACAGGCCTCGACTATTGGGGTCGACTAGAAAAGCTAAAACTCTATTCTCTCCAACGTCGTCGTGAGCGCTACATCATCTGCATGATGTGGAAAATATTCCATCAGCATTGCCCAAATGATGTTGGCATCACCTTTAAGGTACATCCAAGGCTTGGGCCCCGTGCCATCCGCCCAAACAAAAATCGCACTCTCATCTCATAACAACAATACGGCACAATTATTTCACCTCAATTGGCCCCGCTCTCTTTAACATTACACCAAAAAACATTAAAACAGAAACTGACCCTATAGGGTTCAAGAAGTCTTTGGACAGATTCCTTCAAGAAATCCCGGATAAACCCCCTACACCCGGATATGTCTCTGTAAACAATAACTCTCTACTTGAGTGGGCCATAGTGCCCAAATTCTGACTTGAAAGACTTCACCAGGTGGTGCTATTAAGTTAGACATGGCCTGGGCCAATAATGGCCGAAACCTATCAAAGTATCAAAGTATCAAAGTATCAAAGTATATATATATATATATATATATATAACATTATTGGTGAATTGAAGAAATGGAGCTGAACGCAGATTGAACAGAAATCGTTTTATTTCATTCTACACGTGTTTTCGAAAGGCACAAATACCAAAATCCGATTGAATAATGGGACCATATTGTGTCTTTCTCTTCAGGAAGAAAAAAGGAAATCCGTTGGAAAAAAAACAAAAACAGAACAGAGGCAGAGCAAAAAACAAATCGAACTGTGCTCCAAGAGCCCATGGCGAAACGTTTATCAGTGTATGTTGAGAACCGGTGGCTGAAGAATTCAACAGGTCAGGCATCGGTCAAACATGTGGGTGAGGGTGTATAGATGTTCTTTGTGACCGAGAATAAAGTTCTGACTATTTAAAGAAATTGGATGTTTTATAAGGGGCGAGAAAAAATCTACTTAGAGACGTGTGTGTGTGTATACTGTTCTATATATGTGTGTGTTGGCGTAGGGGTAGAAAACATTTTTTGTGTACGTGTGTGCGTTTGATCGTTCGGCTGTCAGTGGCTACTGCCGTGATAACCGTTGGGTGGCGGAAAGAAAAAAAATAAAGAAATTATATATATATATTTTATGTTTTTGTGGTGTGTGTGTGTTCATCTAAGCCTACCTTGACAAGGAAACCCCCCGCTGTGAAAAAAACAAGCCCCGTTTGTCTTACAGGAGTATTTTCCCTGCAGTGGTTAATTGTAGATATCTTAAAATCTATTTCAGAATTTGTTACCAAGGGCTATGGGTGCCGGTCTTATTATAAACGCTATTTAAAGGCCAGATAAGTGTAACGCCGCCAATGGGGGCATCGAAAAGCCGACTGTAAGAGCCCGTTTACCATCCGGCCTCTGGCAAACAAAATATGGAAGAGTTCGGAGACACAAAGGTTGCACTGTCTTCTGCCCCTATCAAATGGGAGGGCCACCGACAAAATTGACCATTCCAGCCTATAGCTTAAGTTCGCATCCTTCAGTCGCCATATTAGCTTACTGAGTCCCGTGGTCTGGCGCTTGTTCACGTCCCGAAAAGTTGCGTAATGGTTGGAGACACGCAAAGACAATCTTGAGGACGATGCCTATATAAGTGAAGGCATCTGAGTCCGTGTAACCTTGCATTGGTAGACGGCGTTTTTGATCTTGGAGTTCGCCGACGTGAATCTTACTCTGCTAGGATTGGTTTCTGAAATTAGAACTGCGTTCCTGTCACTTATTCGTTCCGAGACCTGCAGCCGCTTACTACTCTATTTTCCACTACGTCACTATTAACTATAGGAATAACCCCTGATTCTCCACTATCTATCAGAGTGCTGTCATTGCTACTGCCCGTGGTACTGCTATTGCGGGAAATGATGTGGGGATGCTAAAGGGGCTCTCTACCCTACTCCCATTGTTACCATCAACCACAACACCCCTATTTATAACTATACCCCTAGTGGGTACTCCCTGGCTGGAGCTGAGATTATGTGTCACTGTACTGGCTCTCATATCATTATTACTACTATAATTATTCCTACTGAGCATTAAGCCGGGAGCGGAAGAGGCTGTGCCTCCGGAAAAAGGTGATAGGGTCTTAGTAAGTAGCCTATTATTATGGGAGGCGATTATCTGGGCGAGGTTTTTAGTGTTGGAGAAAGCTATCCTAACTTTATGTGAGTTAACCGTGGAGTAATATTTGGAATTTCTGGGGAAGTTATTGGCGATGGCTTGTCTAAACATGAGGGGGAGGTTAGTTCTAATCTGCTTACCAAAGGGGATTACAAACCATATATGCTTATTCCTATCAGTGTGATGGGTCGGGACGCCAGCTCTCGCATTTGGGTGGGTGATTCTCGGATGAATAACGGGTCTTGGGTTAGTGTAAGACCTCCCGGACCGATTAATTATCCTTGTTCGCTAAATAAATGCGGGAGCGACTACCCCGGTATCCGCCGCGCTCCCGTCCTTACTTAAAATGTTAATGTTATTATATACGGCCCTATCCTGATGACCGAATGATGGCATCGGAAGGGCCGGATCAATATAAATTACCTTCTGCCTATAACCGGCCTTTGCGTGTCTCCAACCATTACGCAACTTTTCGGGACGTAAACAAGCGCCAGACCACGGGACTCAGTAAGCTAATATGGCGACTGAAGGATGCGAACTTAAGCTATAGGCTGGAATGGTCAATTTTGTCGGTGGCCCTCCCATTTGATAGGGGCAGAAGACAGTGCAACCTTTGTGTCTCCGAACTCTTCCATATTTTGTTTGCCAGAGGCCGGATGGTAAACGGGCTCTTACAGTCGGCTTTTCGATGCCCCCATTGGCGGCGTTACACTTATCTGGCCTTTAAATAGCGTTTATAAATAAGACCGGCACCATAGCCCTTGGTAACAAATTCTGAAATAGATTTTAAGATATCTACAATTAACCACTGCAAGGGAAATTACTCCTGTAAGACAAACGGGGCTTGTTTTTTCACAGCGGGGGGTTTCCTTGTCCAGGTAGGCTTAGATGAACACACACACACAACATAAAACATAAAATATATATATATAATTTCTTTATTTTTTTTCTTCCTGCCACCAACGGTTATCACGGCAGTAGCCACTGACACGCCGAACGATCAAACGCACACACGTACACAAAAAATGTTTTCTACCCCTACGCCAAACACACATATATAGAACAGTATACACACACACACGTCTCTAAGTAGATTTTTCTCGCCCCTTTAAAACATCCAATATCTTTAAATAGTCAGAACTTTATTCTCGGTCACAAAGAACATCTATACACCCTCACCACATGTTTGACCGATGCCTGACCTGTTGAATTCTTCAGCCAACGGTTCTCAACATACACTGATAAACAGTTTCGCCATGGGCTCTTAGGAGCACAGTTCGATTGTTTTTTGCTCTGCCTCTGTTCTGTTTTTGTTTTTCCAACGGATTTCCTTTTTTCTTCCTGAAGAGAAAGACACAATATGGTCCCATTATTCAATCGGATTTTGGTAATTTGTGCCTTTCGAACAAGTTGTAGATGAAATAAAAAACGATTTCTGTTCAATCTGCGTTCAGCTCCATTTCTTCAATTCACCAATAATGTTTTAATTTCAATTATCCGCACCAACGCACGGTTGCACGCCAGATGGTTGTACCTCCAACCGTGCTGTTCACTGCTGTGATTTTTGCTACTAAGGTATCGGTTAAACTTTTGATTAATCCACTACAAGATTATTCATCTTTCTATTCACATAATATATATATATATAATATATATATATATATATATATATATATATATATATATATATATATAAAACAAACAAATAATATTTACACCCATTTAAAAAAAATTCCCACCGATACGTATTGTTTAATCCAAGCTCAACAATCATTATTCAGTTTAATTTAACTAGCGAATTATTAATATTAAGAAAACTACACATAATAGAAATTTTTAAATGGCCTGAGCGCAAGGGTTTACATGTTGCCATTAATAAATTGGCCATGCAGCGTAATGATCCTTTATAGAATAGGAACATGGCCTGAAACTTTAAGGAAGGAGGCTAGTCAATTACATTGATCTCAGTGTGAAACTGGAATTTATTTTACCGATCCCGAAAGGATGAAAGGCAAAGCGGACCTCGGCGGAATTTGAACTCAGAATGGAAAGGCGGGTGAAATGCCGTTAGGCAGTTTGTCCGGCGTACTAACGATTCAGCCAGCTCACCATCTTTACAAGGATGTGTAATAAAGGTTAAACGCCGAAACAACAACAACAACAGCAGCAGCAGCAGTAGTAGCAGCAGCAGCAGTAGCAGCAGCAACAACAACAACATAAATGTAATTCTATACTTAGCCACTAGTACTCGAATACGTACAAAAAAAACTAAACTTTCCATTGGAAGCGAATGAGAAGCCGACACATACTAAAACAATTTCCTGCCATCCAGCCATAGTGTTCAGGGACCTATTGAAGGTTGGCAACGGAAAACTCTCCAGCCTGTCTTCAAGAAAAAAGAATTTCGATGCGGTTGACATCGCACCACAACGAAGCTCTGGCTGCCAGCGGTTATAAAGATTAGATAGGTTGCATGCTTGACTCGAATCCCATCAAGGGGAAACGCCATCAGAAATTATATGGTTCACACTCTTTCAGCCGAAGCGTAAAAACCTGAGTAGGTTACACGTCCTTTAGCTTAGTGAATAATCATTTACCTCGCACGAATAGGTTCCACAAAATATTTAACACTTTAAGAGTTTCTATTAGTTGTGGCTCCAATATAAAGGAAAATGTCAGTAGGTAATCACACGTCTGAAACAAAGACAGAATGCTCATACAGAGACAACACCACATGTCTCTATAAGACCATTACAACACAAGAAAGTCGAATACGAGGCAGACGTGGTGTGAAAGGAGGGCTCCTGCGGGTAATCAAATGCGCGGGGGTATGAGTGCGCGACAGAAGACCCTTTCAAGAGCAAATTTAGCAACCATATATCCTCTTTTATATCCAAGAGAGACACAATGTTACAGTCTTGGCCAGTCGTTGAAGGAAAGCGCCACGGATTGCAACATCAAGTAGAGAGTCCTGGAGAAGTGCAAACCTCACTTTAACAGCAGCAGAATGTATAAGCTAAGCTCGACAGAGAAAAGAAATAAGTTTAGAGCTCACATTTGGTTAACAACAATAACAACGACAACGACGACGACGATGAAAACACAACAAAAACAATAAGAATAACAAAAATATTAGATATCATGCAACCGTAGGAGACAGGAAAAAGTTATCTTACCTTTGTATCAACCACTATGTTTTCTTTGACATAATCCAATTGGAAGCTAAAGGCGTTGTCTAAAACGAAGCCTATTTCTAAAACTCTTACGTCATATGTTGTTTGAAAACTGATTTCTAACCATATATTCTGTTCGTCCTTAGAAACCCAGTTCTTGTTCGATCCTTTTAAAACATCGCGTGGCGGGGTAAGAGAACTTGAAGATTTAATCAATACTTCAACTGAATTGTAATCGAGTGTTATCGCATCACACGTCGCACCTGTATAACAAAGAGATTGAGTAGAAAAAAAAAATGTAATATAATTTTATCTACCTGTGATATAATTTTAACAGGCGCAAGCGTAGCTATAGTGGTAAGAAGTTTACTTCTAAATCACATCGTTCCAGGTTCAGCCCCACACGTTAGGTAAGATGGGAACCAAAGTCCAGTGAGTAGATTTGGTAGACGGAAACTGATAGAAGCCCGTCCTATATGTATATGTATACACACGCGCGCACACACATGTATATATATGAATGTGTGTGTGTGTATTTGTATTTGTCCCTCATCACCGCTTGACAACTAGCGTTGGTGTGTTTACGTCCCCGTAACGTACCAGTTCGGCAAAAGAGGCCGATACCATAAGTACCAGACTTTTAGAAAAAGTAAGTATTGGGGTCGATTCGTTCGATTAAAAAACACTGAAAGATGGTTCCCCAGTATGATTGCAGTCTAATGACTGAAACAAGTAATAGATAAAAGATAAAAGAGTTATATTGAATAACGAAATTCCCGAATGTATTTGTATCCACATTTTATCGTTTGCATTTCCCAAGCATGTAGGAGCCTCACTTATGACCTGTGGTTCTCTATCATTTTGTGTCATAATCTATCACCCACGTTTCCATATACAATACCGTAATTTATTGCCCGTGGTTTACTAAACTATTATATCATGATCTTCCATCTGCTTTTTCTTTGTTTTTTGAAGGTAGGGAAAAAATCAGCCCACATGGAAGACAACCTAAGATCTGCGGCTTTCAGAATCATGAAGACATGAGGTTACCTCTCGCAATAGCAGCAAAAGACGTATAAACAATGGGCGTGACGGTGTCTAGCTGCCAGGAATGAGCAGGGATCTGGAGAACTGAATAAATGAGAATGCGTGTGTGGGTATGTTTCTATGTGTGTGTGTGTATGTGCATGTGTGCGTGTGTACGTGCACGCGTTTGTGTATTGACGTGTATTTGTGTGTGTGTGTGAATAAAATCTTACCTGTTGTAAATGATATTGTTGTTTTAGGAGCTGAAAAATATAACGATAATATGTTTATTCATTATAAAGATTTCATGACGAGAAGGTTAGAAATGACTGGCGGACATTGGGATAATATCCTTATCTAAAATGGAGACTGAAGTGATTTCTATCACTCTTTCCAGGGTCGTTAAAATCTTAGGTTAGAAAAAATTCCATCTTTATGCAATTCTCTCAATAGTTATAACAATTAACAATCTTTAATAAATAGATTGTAATGGCTTAGAGGAATAAAAGCAGAACCACGACGCTTTACGGTGCTCTTGAGGAATGTGGAAGGAAATGTACGGGAGACCTGGAAACTTGAATATCTGAAACATAAAGGACTTTTGTAAAGAGGCCATAGACTAGATTATGGTGATAAAATAGGGAACTGATTAAATTTACAATTCCCATGGTAAATTTCATGGAATTTCATTTATGAGATTTCAACCACAATTCTTTAGTCGACGGAGGTGTTGACAGTTGCAGAGAAAACAGTAGAACTAAACCGGAAATCATGCTCTGAAGCGAACTTCGTAATTGTGTATGAATCCATGCGCTTATATTTACATATAAAGTTTTCATAACAAATCATAGCCAACAATATGAAACATACCGTCCATCTTTGTGTTAGCAGTCCGTCACCTCGTAATTGAAATTATCAAAGGATACTGATTTGTATTATAAGAAACAGTTGGTACTAGACTCCAAGTATTATAATGTTTCTTGTCTAACGGAAAATCATATGACATTATATGTCGCAGAATATAAAACAGGGTAAATATATATATCTACGAATAAGATGGTCGTGTAAAATATAGGTTTGTAGTGAATAAAAGCAGCGATGTGCATCAAAGCACTTTATGTTCGTTGGTGTATTTACTTGACTTATTATAATGCATGTTATGAAAAGTAGTGACAGAATGCCGTTTTTGATTTCAGTACACGTCTTGTTCATAATAAGTGTTCACACGATGCAGTAGATGTTTACTAAAATACGTATGTAAATATAATTCTGCGAATGAAATATGTTGCAACTGTGTTGTTGCATATTACTAAATATGTTATCTAAATATGAAATATAAGTAGAATATTTTAAGTATCTGTAAACTAAAGAATATATATGAGTGAGTTTGGACGTGTTTGCGAGTGTGTGTGTGTGTGTGTGTGTGTGTGTGTGGTGTGTGTGTGTGTGTGTGTGTGTGTGTGTGTAGGTGTCTCTGTGTGTATGTGTGTCTGAGTGTGTTTATGTGCATATGTATTTGTGTTTGTGTAAAGTACAAAAAAACTTACCAGTTGTAAATGAAGTAGAGGCTGAAAAATATAATGATAGCACATTTGTAATGTTTCAGTGTCGGAGTGATTTCAGAAACGTTATTTATTCAAATCATACATTGCAGAATGTTGTTATTATTGTTTGAAGCTCGTGACCACGGATTATTTCACAGCAGCCAACAGGTGTAAGTAGTTGTGAGATCCAGTGCAAGGACTTCATGACGGAAAGGTGAGAAACGAGTGACGGAGATTGGGTGAATACCCTATTCTGAAATGATTTCTGAAATGGCTTTCATTTCTTTTTTATGATCACAAAATATTCAGCTTAACAGAATTCTAGTTCTAATAAATAGATTCTAAAGTCATGGATGGAGTAATAAGAGATCTACGACTCTTTACAGTGCTTTCGAGACATGTAGGAAGAAAATATTTGAATTACCATGTGGACGTGGTAATTCAAATGTGTGCAACAGAAGGGATTCTGCCAAGGTCTCTGTGAACTTACAACGAAGCTTCTATCTAGGGTACAGACTAAATATACTAATCAATCAAATGAAATGGATGTTACCACCAAAGGTTTTTTTTTTTACCCCGTTTAACATCAAATTTCCATGATTGGTCGTTAATTGATCCGAGGTTACAGTCTAAAACAGTTGTCGAGGGAGCGATGGAGTGGGATTGAACTGGATAACATTTTGTAACGGCAGACGAAATACGGCTACGCATTTCGCCCGGCATGCTAACGTTTCTGCCAGCTCGCCGCCTTACCACTCCATTTTAATTAGTGTAATCAAAACTAGTGACACAACGATGTCGGTGGTTTCGGTATATGTTTTATTCCCGATTGCAATGCTAACATATAGCTGTACATTTTAACTACAATACGTGTGCATGTATAACATATTCCACGAACTCTCTTACAAGAACTGCGGCGCACATTATAAAATATGTTTTCTTAAATATGAAATATATGTATAAAATTACAAATATCTGTGACAACTGTAACTAAAGAATATATGTGTTAGTGTTAGGGTTTGTGTGTATGTGTGCGTGTGTATGTGTAAAGAAAATCTTACCTCTTGTAGAAGGAGTTGTAGATACAAAAGGAGTAGTTGTCGTTGCTGTAGCAGTAGTCGCTTTAGCAGTAGTAGCTGTAGCAGTAGTAGCTGTAGCAGTAGTAGCTGTAGCAGTAGTAGCTTTAGCAGTAGTAGCTGTAGCAGTAGTAGCTTTAGCAGTAGTAGCTTTAGCAGTAGTAGCTGTAGTTATTGCAATAGTAGTAGCTTTAGTTGTAACTGGAAAATATAACAATAATACGTTATCTCTCTATATATAAACGGCAGTTTGTCTGTGTGTGTTTCTGTGTGTCTGTTAGGTTGTACCCTCACCCTGACCACGGCTTTCAACCGATTCTGATGAAACTTGACACACACATAGCCCAATGTCATAATTCAAAACTAACGCAGCGAAAATTTTGAAAAGTTCCCCCAGTTCTGAAACAAATCGATAAATTCGACATGGGGTCGAGAATCAGAAACACAAACCACAGACTGTCTAGGGGACGCAACTCGACCTTTTTAACTAAAAAAAATTTACCATCATTTTTTTTCCATTTTTTGACTATAACTCTCTAAAAATGCTTTATAGTTATTTCCCTTACAAACCCGAGCAACGCCGGGCGATACTGCTAGTTTGTATTAATTTCTAGACTGGAAATTCAGAAACGTTAGTAATTCTTACTTAACTCTGTAGGTTGTTGCTGTCACAGTATGAAACTCATATCAATGGACTATTACACAGCAGTCTACAAGCGTAGCCTTTGCTAGATTTCGCGCAAAGATTTTAAGATGAGAATGCTACAAATGATTGACGGAGATTGGGCGAATATTCTAATCTGAAATGGTGTCTGATATGACTTGTATCCCTCTTTCCAGGGCCGTGAAAATTTTAGCTTGGGAAACATTCCTTCTTTATGCAATTCTCTCAATAGATATAAGAATGAACAGTGTTTAACAAGTAGATTGTAATAGATTGTAAATGACCGAATTAGAAGAATAAAAGTACAGCCACGACTCTGAACATTGCTCTCAAGGAAAGCGGAAAGGAGAAAATATTTATCGTCTGAGATGGTCGTGATTGGGAATCCAGCCAGAAAATATAATGACGAATGCTTCTGATAGACCCTAAGGAGGAAGTGCCTGAGGATTATATGCTCACGACCCTGCCAAGAATAGAGGGTGGAGAACTGGATGGTTGGCCATTTCAAACATTTTTAGCTGAAGAATATATGTGTTAGTGTACTTCTAAGTGCGTGCGGGAGCGCACCTATGTGTATGTTTGTGTGTAAGAATGTGTGTGTGTGTGTGTGTGTGTGTGTGTGTGTGTGTGTGTGTGTGCGTGCGTGCGTGCGTGCGCCGTGCGTCAGTGTGTTTGTAAAGGAAAACTTAATTGTTGTACTTATTGTAGTAGTTCCAGTTGTTGTGAAACATAATAATACGTTTATTTTTAATAATTCAGTGTTTGTGTGGATTCAGAAACTTTAGTTATTTACATTATATACTGTAGACTATTGCGCTTTTTGTTTGAACCTCATGGACATGGACTATTGCACAACACTCAATAGGAGTAGCCAGTTGTTTGATCTCGCGCAAGGAGTAATGACGAGTAAGCTACAAACAATTGGCAGAGATTGGGTGAATGTCCTCATATGAAGTGGTGTCTAAAATTGCTTTTATCACTCATTTCGTGGCTATCAAAACCTCAGGTTACGAAAACGTTCGTTTTTAATGCAATAATCACACTGCTTACATGAATGATCACTGTATAACAAATAAATTGCAATAGATTAGTATGGGACTAAGAGCGGAGACACAACTTATTACGGTACTTTCGAGAAATGTGAAAGGGGAAATATACATAACCCGGAGACGTGGAACGATTGAAACAAAGGAGATTCTGCTGAAGTCTCTATGGGCTGGAATGAGGTGTTAAATCGGTGAACAGCTTAAATTTGCTAATCCTTTAAAAAGGATGCTACCTTCGAAATATAGTCACGCATTTTCATGTATCAAATTTTACTGACAAGTCGTTAGTCGACACGAAGTTAAGGTAGGGTGCGAAGGGATAGGATTAAACCGGATAACATATGGAGCGAACTTCGTTGTCATACCGTCACGCATGCACCGAAATTCATATAACAGGACCATGGAAGGCTATACTCAATGGAATGGATGTATCATAGATATTTGGGTTGGTAATCCATTACTTAGTTTTTGAAATTCTTAGAGGATCTTTATATGAAGAATAAGGCACAGCTGACGTCAAAATCCAAGCATTATAATGTTTTTCTTCTTAAGTAGAGTCATCTGATTTTATATGTTTCTTTATAGAAAACAGAGTAAATGTCCCCAGCCCATATTCCTGCTCATCGCTATCGAGATAGAGATGGCTGTCTGCAAGTATGCGCCCCCTGGTTCAGATTGGCTGTTTTGGTGCATCTCCCTTGCATCTCTCCAGAGCAATGCTTTTACTCTTTTTGTCTGCTGGCGCTAGGGAGGTAACTTATGAGATCGTTTAACTGGAGATTTCATGAGAGGGCTTATATATAAAATAGTGTAAATATATATCTACGAATAATGTCATGTAAAATATAAGGGCTGAAATGGATAAGTGCAACGATGTTCATTAAATCACTCCATCTTCTTTGGTGTACGAATCTGACCTAACAAAATGGATATAATGAAAACCAGTTTCACAATGATGTCGGTGGTTTCTATATATATAAAACTGTAGTTGTGTGAGTGTCTGTCCCCTTCGATTTAGATTCCTAACTACTCCCACATTTTGAGGTGCAGTTTAACCAAATTCGGGTATCTTATAGTCGTGATTCATATCGAGCCCGTCTGAGTATTAGCGCGCGTCTACGATGAGTCTACGATTTTAAAAATAATTTAACATCATTTTTTATTCCATTTTAATGCATAATTTTTCGTGTGTCGATGGCGGCGGAGTTGGCGTCCATGGTCACACTTGCACCTGTTTGCTTCTCCCCCTTCTTCCCTCCCACGTGAAGCTGTGGGGAAGGGAGTGTAAGGAAATCAACGTCGTAAAGCGTTGTCAAGGAGACCAGCGTTCTTTTAGAACAACGACTTCATGGCTTGAAGACACCAAAACAGAAATGGCTAAGAAAGCCCGAATTGGCATCTATAAGGAAATTAACTCTCTAAAAATGCTTATATAGTTATTTCCCTTACAAACCCGAGCAACGCCGGGCGATACTGCTAGTTTTATTTACAAGAATATCATATGAAATGTAAGTACAATATTTCATTGAGCGAGTGTGTTTGGATGTGTTAGTGAGAGTGTTTCTGTACGCTAGTTCGTGTGCGCGTGTGCATCTGTGTGTTGTGTGTGTGTGTTTGTGTGTGTGTGTGGTGTGTGTGTGTGTGTGTGTGTGTGTTTCTGTGTCTGTGTTTGTGTGTTTGTGTGTTTGTGCTTGTGTGTTTGTGTGTGTGTGTGTTTGTGTGTGTGTGTGTTTGTGTCTCTGTGTGTGTATGTGTTTGTATGTGTGTCTGTGTGTGTGTGTCTGTGTTTGTGTGTTTGTGCTTGTGTGTGTTTGTGTGTGTGTGTTTGTGTCTCTGTGTGTGTTTGTGTCTCTGCGTGTGTATATGTTTGTATGTGTGTTTGTGTGTGTGTGTGTCTGTGTCTGTGTACGCGTGTGTTTGTATGTGTGTTTGTGTGTATGTGTTTGTGTGTGTGTGTTTGTGTGTGTTGTGTTGTGTGTGTGTTTGTGTGTGTGTTGTGTGTGTGTGTGTGGTGTGTGTGTGTGGTGTGTGTGTGTGTGTGTGTGTGTGTGTGTGTGTGCGTGCGCGCGAGCGTGTGTAAGTAAACACTTACCTGTTTTGGCTTTTGTTGTAGTTTCAGGCCCTGCAAAATATAACGATAGTAAATTGTTTTTGTAATAATTCAGTGTTTGAGTGGTTTCAAGAAACATTACTTAGCTAGCTTATACATTGTAGATTGTTGCTATTATTGTTTGAAGCTCACAGTTATGAACTACTGGATAAATGTCAGCACATGCAGTCAGAAATTACATCTAGTACAAGGATTTTATGACTAGAATGCTAGAAACGATTAACGGAGCTTGAATGAATGTCCTAACCTGAAGTGGTGTCTGAAGTGGCTGTCATTGCACTTCTAGTGGCCTTAAAATCTCAGCTTATGAAAAATATCGTTCTTTATGATATATTCCCACCAATGAACTGTGTTTAACAAGTAAATTTTAATGCCTCAGTTTGAGTAATAACATCGTATCTACAATTCCTTTCGAGGCTTACGAGAAATTATTCATAGATCGGGGACATCGGATTAACTCCCCCACGGATAATCACGCAGTTTGTTTCGTTTATCCATTTTCACTGACAAGTGGTTGGTCGATCCAAGTTTATGGTAAAAAAAAAAAAACCCAGTTGTTGAGGGTACGATGCTATCCAATTAAACCCGATAACATGTGAATCGTATTTCATTACTGTACATGCGCAGAAATTTACCTATAACTTGATCGTGATAGATGAAATCCAGTTGCATGAAACGCACCATTGATCTTTGGATTGATGATCCGTCACCTCGTCTTCGAAATTCTCAAATGATATTGATGTCAAGAATAAGGCACTGCTGACGATAGACTCTAACTATTATGTATTTTTCTCTTAACATGTCGCAGTATAGAAAGCAGCAGATATTCACGAACTCAACAGTATAATATAGGGTTGTAATGAATAAAAGCAACAATGTACATCAAGCCACTCCTTCTTCATTGGTGTAATCAATATCAGTTACGTAAGGATGTCTAGTTTCGGTGTTTACCATGTTCATAAAACGAGTGCTGTGTTCACATGCAGTAGTACCTTTTTACTGGAATACATGTATATAGATAACATATTCAAGGAACTATGCCGCAACAACTGTGCAGCAGATTACCAATTTTTTCCCTTAAAATATGAAATATAAGTATGATATATCAAACGCTTCTCCTCACTACTTTAGAAATATAATTATCCAGTATGCTAATACAGTTTTTCTCACAGCGCGTATACTTTGAATGAATCAAAATATTTCGGTTCACAACTTTTAGTACATTTGTTCCCTTCTTAACCATTAGTTTTTGTGTGTAATAGGCTACCGCAGGTAATTTTCCCTATTCATATATTCGCCTTGTTATACCTGGTATTGCTTATGCAATCAACATTTTTATATCACTCTATCATCTCTGTTCATAAAACTACTGGCGCTATCATGTTTTGTCTCAGAGTTATAAAAAGACTGAAGCATGTCTGAAGTTTGTCACCATACTTACCAATGATCAGAATCACCTCA
>NC_043005.1:51235619-51248119 GCF_006345805.1 Octopus sinensis | reverse complement strand
AGCTTGTATGCATCTATGAATCTATATGCATATTTATGTACATGAACTCTCATACATATATATATATATAGAGAGAGAGAATATGAGGGGTTTAGTTCACTGGTGATCTTAAGGAATAGGTTTGCTTACTTTGTGTTATAATTGGTCATCCATTAGGTTCTAAGTTCACAGTTGAGGCTGGAGTTAACGATCCATATTAAGTTTCCGTGTTAACAGGTATATATTATATTAGAGAAGAAAGGATAACAAAAACCAAGGCAGAGCGAGTATCTCAAGTCATTTAGAATAATCTAATTATGGTAAGGTAAATCTGAAATCTTACAGCTGTTTCTGGGATATTCCAAGTGATACGCTAGCATGTCCGTACATTGGGTATTCCGTCATCAGAGACAAGGTGACGACAGAATACCCACTGTACGGACATGCTAGCATATTACATGGGATATTCTAGAAACAGCTGTAAGACTTCAAATTTACCTTACTCTAATTAAATTATTCTAAGTGACTTGAGATACTCGTCCTACCTTAGTTTTTGTTGCCCTTTTACCTCTAATATAATATATTGGGTTGGCAACTAAGTTACCGCCGTTTTTTTTTAAATTTTGAAATTTATTGCGTTTTTAAATTTTAGAATCTACTTTTTCGAGAATTCTATTTTTGAATCATTTTGGAATCCATTTTTTTTTCTAGTTAATTTTAGTTAATTTTTGTTTATTTTCAGATCATTAAAACGTCAATTTAAGAAAAACGAGCATTTTCGGCACCTCCTTTTTGCTTTTAATCAAGGTTCTAAGGTCGGAAAAGCTACCCGTAGCATTTGTGCTGTGTATGGAGAGGGTGCCATAGCTGAAAGAACCTCTCGTGATTGGTATGCCAAGTAAAAAAAATAGGGAATTTTGACCTCAAAGACAAACCTCGTTCTGGCCGTTCAGTCGAGTTCAATGAAGAGCGATTAAACCAACTTTTGCACGAAAATTCTCGTCAAACGATAAGGGAACTGGCTGAGAAAATAGAATGCTCCCACACTGCTATAGAAAAGCATCTTCACTCGATGGGAAAGGTTCAGAAGTATGGAGCAAGGGTTCTGCATGCTTTAAGTGACAACACAAAAATCAACGAGCCACAATCTCCGCTGGTTTGCTTACTTGTCACCGCTCAATTCATGGACACAAGCAACGATTTCTTTACCGAATCGTTACTGGCGACGAAAAATTGTGCCTGTACATGAATATGAAGCAGCGTTAGGAACGGCTTAGCCCTGGGAAACAAGTGACACTGCGCGTGAAACAAGATCTTCATCCGCGTAAAACGATGTTGTGCGTATGGTGAGACCGGGAAGGGATTATTATCCATTACCAATTGCTTGAACAGAACCAAACGGTCAACGCAGAACTCTATGTTTAACAGATGGAACGACTCAACACGGCTATTTAAGAGAAAAGACCTTATCGGCAGCATGGAGTTCTTCTGCTGCACGACAACGCCCACCCTCATATCGCCAATATGACCAAGGAAGCCATTCAAACGCTTGGCTGGGAAGTGCTGCCACACCCACCGTACTCTCCTGATTTGGCACAAACGGGTTTCCACCTCTTTCGATCTCTTCAAGTGCTATGCGCGGAGTTTCGTTCAATTCTGATGCAGAATTGAGAGCTTGATCGGATCAATTTTTCGAGTCGAAATCTGGTGATTTCTACCAACGAGGTATTGAAAATCTTGTTGAGCGTTGGGAAAAAGTTGTAAACAACAAAGGTAAATACATTATTGATTAATTAGTTGTTATTTTTTATTAAACCTTTTAGAAAATTTAAATTAAAAAAAAACAGCGGTAACTTAATTGCCAACCCAATAATATAATATAATATAATATAATATAATATAATATAATATAATATTATATATATATATATATATATATATATTATATATATATATATATATATATATATATATATATATTTCATATATGCAGGCATATATGCGCATATACACACTCACAAGTACGTACATACATGCATCTGTATACATATGTAAGATACATATGCTTATATACTACGTAACTAAGAATACCTGAAGCAAGTAAACTCTAGATCCCACTCCAGAAATTTATTTCAAAACTTTCAACTGTTGAGATTGACTTGATATGACAATATCCTATCTTTCTTTTTAGTAAACACTAAAATTACTTCTTAAAACAGTAGGATATTTCCCCCCACTCATGGTATTACTCATAGCTTAGGCTGTCAATTTTATAACCGAAAAGTTATCACTATCACACTTGTTTTAGGTTTTCTGAATTATCTGTTGTATATAAATCCATATAAAAATATTATTTAGGTTACTGCGTATCAAGTGTTATACGTAAAGGAGGACGACTGCAGTATCCTGAATAGCTGCTGATTTAGACTTAATACTGCTTAGGTATCCAATGAAAATAAAGATATATGTATTTACAAACATAACTATTGACACATGTATACATGCATACATAAATATGTATACATATATCCATGCACATGTTATATATTGCAGTTTAAAATGCGTACTCAAATATTGATAGAAGAAATATATCGACGGCTTATAGATTCACGTATACAAATATATACAAAGATAAGCAGATATATACATGAACATATATATATATCAGAAGAAGAAAAAAATAAGAGATGGGAGGAGTATAAATAAATTTATATACGCCAACAGGTGTATTTACATGGACGAAAAACAAATATGTATATATGTAGACAACCTAACAACCATTCTATAAAGGGATATATATATAAGCATGGAAATGAATATACAAATATAAATACAATTATGCAAACACTTCCATTAGATTGAATTTGCCGTCTTTATTAAAGTTAGTAATTAATGTATGTTAATAAAGGTGTAAATTTCTTGGTATATATGAAAGCTATTCAAAGTTTAAAAGGTATAGATACAGAGAGAGATGCTGTGATTGTAGGATAGTAAGTTTATTGATAAGGGAAAATATTTAGGTAACTATAGAATGTAGGTATAATCTTCAACAAATATAAAGATTTTCAAAGTAGTAATGTTTAAACTTAAATACAATAACTATTTTAATAGTAAAGTTAAAGAGCGGTGGGCTGAGGTATGGAAGTATATGTTAGTATTGGTAAAAAGTAAAGTTCAATATTAATGTAGAAATACCATAACAATTTGAAATTTTATGCGCTATCATCAATTGGAAAAAATAAGGTATTTTCATAGTAGAATATTTGAATATTTACTACAGTTATCAGTCATTAAATCGGAGATATAAATGTTAATTAAATTAGGGAAAATAATTACATTAATCTAGGTAGTAGAATGTATGGAAATAGTATAATATATTATCAATCAAGATAATACTAACTTACGAGGGTGAGTCAAAAAGTAATGCCATTTTGTTTAGGACAGGTATAATTACCAACAAAGGAACATGTATCATACATTAAAATGAAGCTGGTCCTCTGTGGATCCCATCTCTACTTCTCGACATAGTCACCGTTTCTCTCAATAGCAATGTTCCACCTTCGAATGAGAGCATGTATCCCTGCCCCTTAAAATTCTATTGACTGTTCTTTGAGCCACTTCTTCACTACAGTTTTCACGTCTTCGTCACTGGAGTAATGTTTGCCTCTCAAACCTTCTTTGGTGGCGTCGAAGAGATGATAGTCTGAAGGCACTAAATCTGGTGAGAGTGGAGGTAGTGAAGAAGTGGTTTAAAGAACAGTCAACAGAATTTTATGGGGCAGGGATACATGCTCTCATTCAAAGGTGGAACATTGCTATTGAGAGAAATGGCGACTATATTGAGAATTAGGGATGTGATCCACAGAAGACCAGCTTCATTTTGATGTATGATACATGTTCCTGTGTTGGTAATTATACCTGTCCTAAACAAAATGGCATTGCTTTTTGACTCACCCTCGTATAATTATCACAGAAGGGAATTAACAAGGAAAAAGGTAAATGTATATAAGGGATATTTGTACTAAATAGTAAAAATGGGGATATATCATGGTAGTTTATTAGTATATTATTAAGTTGTTATAATGATATGTTTATTAAGATATATTATCTGCATACAAACTATTAAACTAGTGTTACAATTTACTAAGTACAGATATTATAAGTATAATGTTATATATGTTTATAAAATAGAAAACATTTATGATTAAAATGTTGTCATCTTATAATCAGTTCCTCATGCCGATTAATCACAACTGATTTAGTTTTACTAATTTTATTGATATGGAATGCCGCAGATACACAATGTCCACACCATCTATTACCACTATTATACGGTTGTGCGTTGCATACAATGAACCAAACAATTTTATCTTCAATATTTTTATCGATGAGGGCGGCGAGCTGGGTTCAAATTCCACTGAGGTCGACTTCGCCTTTCATCCTTTCGGGGTCGATTAAATAAGTACCATTTACGCACTGGGGTCGATATGATCGACTTAATCCCTTTGTCTGTCCTTGTTTGTCCCTTCTGTGTTTAGCCCACTGTGGGCAATTAAAAAATATTTTTATCGATGAGAGAATATATGAATTTAGCCAGAGATGTATTATTAGCCTTCATATGTAATTGTACATCTATGATTATTCTATCGAAGTTTGAATGAGGATGAAGATGCACCAATGTAGACATGTTCTTACTAAGAGCAGTGATACAGGACTTATATATTATGTTTTCCCTCAGGCATTGATTATTAATATATTAATAGAATAAATTGTTTTATTGCAACAAAAAAGTAGAGTTTTGTATATTTAGATCAGTTCAAATAATGTTTAACCTTTTTATAGATCAAATACGTCGTAAACATGCTATCTATGAATATATCTATCTATCCCCACACAAGCACGCACACACACACACACACACACACACACACACAAGCACGCACGCACACACACACACACACACACACACAGAGGAGTGAGTGGACAAACACAAGAAAGTGACATTCAACACATAAGGTAGAACTTGCATCAATATAATTTAGAAGTTTGCCATAAATTTTCATTATATATATATACATATATATATATATATATATATATATATATATATATATATATATATATATACCAATTAAGGACTGAACACGAAAAGGTGGACAGTCAACATGCTAGATATAGACGTCAAATCGCCATTCTCCACAAGGATTATGTTCTCAAATAAAAAAAAAAATCAGCACGACCTAAAGCAATGGATGAGACAAAAGAAATATACTAAATGGAATAATTACCTACGTACTGCAGTTTCAGCTATTAATATCACAAGGATATCTGTAGCTTCATCAGCGTATTTTGTTATGAGCATAATATGCTGTACTAGATGAAAAACGGTACCGGAGTCCCGCATGCAAAAAGTACAACCTATTAAGTTCGGATGTATCTTTCGAATGCACATTTCGAAGATACATCCGAACGTAATAGGTTGTACTTTTTGCATGCGGGACTCCGGTACCGTTTTTCATCTAGTACAGCATATTATGCTCATAACAAACTACGCTGATGAAGCTACAGATATCCTTGTGATATTAATAGCTGAAACTGCAGTACGTAGGTAATTATTCCATTTAGTATATTTCTTTTGTCTCATCCATTGCTTTAGGTCGTGCTGAATTTTATTTTTATTTGAGAACATAATCCTTGTGGAGTATGGCGATTTGACGTCTATATCTAGCATGTTGACTGTCCACCTTTTCGTGTTCAGTCCTTAATTGGTATATATAAATATTTTAATCTTCGGATTCTTTTTAATGTGCTAGACCACTGGTTTTAATTGACTAATATCAATTTCTACCCTTAATTTTTAAATATGAAATATATGTTCTCAAACCGATAAATTGACTGCTGCTAATTATTGGCTGCAGGCTAGTTTTTCGATTATCAGCGCGCCAAAAGTAGAGGCATTCGAAAGATACATCCGAACGTAATAGGTTGTACTTTTTGCATGCGGGACTCCGGTACCGTTTTCATCTAGTACAGCATATTATGCTCATAACAAACTACGCTGATGAAGCTACAGATATCCTTGTGATATTAATAGCTGAACTGCAGTACGTAGGTAATTATTCCATTTAGTATATTTCTTTTGTCTCATCCATTGCTTTAGGTCGTGCTGAATTTTATTTTTATTTGAGAACATAATCCTTGTGGAGAATGGCGATTTGACGTCTATATCTAGCATGTGACTGTCCACCTTTTCGTGTTCAGTCCTTAATTGGTATATATAATATTTTTAATCTTCGGATTCTTTTTAATGTGCTAGACCACTGGTTTTAATTGACTAATATCAATTTCTACCCTTATTTTTAAATATATATATATATATATATATATAAAAATATATATTATATATATATAAATATATATATTATATATTATATATATATATATATATATTATATATATATATATATAGATTATATATATATATATATATATATATATATATATATATAATAAATAATAAAGAGAGACAGAGAGAGGAGAAGAGAGTGAAAATGTGTGTTCGCATATCTTAAAAGATACTTACAGACAACAAAGCAGTCATCATGCTCATCCGAACCATCTGCGCAATCCTTGACTGTATCGCAGTATTTTGTTTTATTGATACACTGTCCGTTATTGCAGGTAAATTGGGATGCGTTGCACACTAAAAATGAAGAAATGAGCAAATAGACAAACGATAAGTGATGCATGATGGTTGAATCTGAAGGTGTGCTTAAACACACCACACTCACATGCATACACACACGCACACACACATATCAGTATATTTCTGTATGATTGTTTGTCGATATGCATAGGAGTGGCTGTGTGGTAAGTAGCTTGCTAACCAACCACATGGTTCCGGGTTCAGTCCCACTGCGTGGCATCTTGGGCAAGTGTCTTCTGCTATAGCCTCGGGCCGACCAAAGCATTGTGAGTGGATTTGGTAGACGGAAACTGAAAAGAAGCCTGTCGTATATATGTATATATATATGTATGTGTGTGCATATGTTTGTGTGTCTGTGTTTGTCCCTCTAGCATTGCTTGACAACCGATGCTGGTGTGTTTACGTCCCTGTCACTTAGAGGTTCGGCAAAAGAGACCGATAGAATAAGTACTGGGCTTACAAAGAATAAGTCCCGGGGTCGATTTGCTTGACTAAAGGCAGTGCTCCAGCATGGCTGCAGTGAAATGACTGAAACAAGTAAAAGAATAAAAGAATAAAAGAACATATATATATATATATATATATATATATATATATGATTTGTTTAAAGGGCACAACACATGTATCAAGTGGTACTAATATTTTCATATACTGAGAAATACTCAACATATGAAACAATTAGTATCGCTTAAATACATGTATTGTGCCCTTAAAAAAATAATATTTATCTCTCACCAGATGGAGTACATCTTTGTTGAACTTTCTATTAGTGAACAGTACATCATATATATATATGTATATACATATATATGTTTAAAACTATAAATTAGGGTATCTGAGAGATACCACTACGCTGAAATAGCAGTCAAACCCTGACCCTAAAGCCACATTAAATGTTCATTTAGCGCTAGGAGAATATATATATATCTGTATTTATGTGCTATCTGGTATATTCGACAGAAGAAGGCAGAACTTCTCTTATGCAAAACCATAAATCCAGGATCTTGAATTATCCAGAAAAATCCTTTTTGCTAGACTCTTTTGTTTCTCTATCTACTCTACTAGCGCTATATGAACAATTTAATGTGGCTTTAGGGTCAGGGTTTGACTGCTATTTCAGCGTGGTGGTATCTCTCAGATACCCTAATTTATAGTTTTAAATAATTATTACCTTTGTATGGTACTTATTCCCATGCTGGCCACTTGAAAAGATCGATATTATCCTTATATATATTTATATATATATATATTATATATATATATATATATATATATATTTATATATATATATATATATATATATATACAATAATAAATCTCTGGGCGAGATATAAACAGTAACTGCTCTTGCAAGGACACCGAGATGGTGTCAGCTCTTCTGGTGACGTCGATGTTCGCCTGGGGCTAAATGCATCAGTAACACCCCCACCACCCCGCCCTGACCCTAGCCACATTCAGATGGCTGATCCCTCTTATGTTATATATATATATATACTTCAAATAATTATAAAGAATACAGAAACTGGTACTTGATCAAATTTTTCTTTTAATTTTACACATATATATTGAGCAAATACTTTTCTGCTTGGACAATATTTATTTTTATCTTAAACCCGTATATATATAATATATATATATATATATATATATATATATATATATATATATATATATATATATAAAATAGTAAAAAGTGAAAGAACTACAGAAGGCTTAAAGGTTAAAAAATATATATATTTGCGTCAATATGTCTGAAGAATATTAAAAATTTTTTTCTTACAATGACATAATTTAGAAGAAAGACCGGTTCGCGTTTAGCTTTTCAAATTTCTTGAAATTTGAAATTTGAATATATATATATATATATATGTGTGTGTGTGTGTGTGTGTGTGTGTGTGTGGTGTGTGTGTGTGTGTGTGTGTGTGTGTGAGTGTGTGTGTGTTAACCGTAGTTTGCTTGATTTGAACTTTTTCTATTGTATCCATTATACTTATCTGATGCCTCAGGTTTGACTTGAGCATTTCTACGCTGTCTATGTTTCGAAAGAAAATTATATAGGTGCGCAGGAGTGGCTGTGTGGTAAGTAGCTTGCTTACCAACCACATGGTTGCGGGTTCATTCCCACTGCGTGGCACCTTGGGCAAGTGTCTTTTACTATAGCCTCGGCCCGACCAAAGCCTTGTGAGTGGATTTGGTAGACGGAAACTGAAAGAAGCCCGTCGTATATATGTATATATATATTTATATATATATATATATATATATTTCTTTCTTTCTTTTCTTTTACCTGTTTCAGTCATTTGACTGCGGCCATGCTGGAGCACCGCCTTTAGTCGAGCAACTCGACCCCGAGACTTATTCTTTTGTAAGCCCAGTACTTATTCTATCGGTCTCTTTTACCGAACCGCTAAGTAACGGGGACATAAACACACCAGCATCGGTTGTCAAGCAATGCTAGGGGACAAACACAGACACACAAATACACACTCGCATACATATATATACATATATACGACGGGCTTCTTTCAGTTTCTGTCTACCAAATCCACTCACAAGGCTTTGGTCGGCCCGAGGCTATAGTAGAAGACACTTGCCCAAGGTGCCATGCAGTGGGACTTGTATATGTATGTGTGTATATGCTTGTGTATCTGCGTTTGTCCACCAACATCACTTGACAACCGATGCTGGTGTGTTTACGTCCCCGTAACTTAGCGGTTGGTAAGACAAAAGGGACCGATAGAATAAGTACTCGGATTCCAAAGAATAAGTCCTGGGGTCGATTTGCTCGACTAAAGGCAGTGCTCCAGCATGGCCGCAGTCAAATGACTGAAACAAGTAAAAGATAAAAGAAAGAAAGATAATATTCTCCATATGAAATATTTATATATATTATTTTATTCTTTTACTTATTTCTGTCATTTGGCAATTATACAATTTCGGCTCTCTTCTTCACAGCTGAGGGCTTGACTAACAATCAATAGGTATCCATATTGAACAAGACATGCGAAGTGTTTATATATAAATTTTGAAATGGTTGGATTTGAACTCAAAAGACAAGGCATGATTTAACTCGAAGCAGATAAAGCTATAAATATTGACATGTAAATAAAACCAACAACAATAGAAGTAAAGCTAGTTATAGCATTTTGTGATACTTACAAATATTACAGTAAAGTTCATCAGAACCGTCTGTACAGTCTACTTTTTTGTCACATTTCAACTTTGAATCGACACACTGTTTGTTGTTACAAGTAAATTCATTTACAGAACATGCTGAAACATCGAAAATAGAGAAAGGAAATGAAATGGAAGATATAACCATTTTACAGATTTCAAATACTATGTAAAATATCTTATGCATTTATGCAAGACGAATTATTTAATTTTCACTAGATTTTAATCCACCAGCCTTTAAGATTTACAATAAATGTATATTACTTCTATTTATAAAGATAGCAAAACGCAAAGCTAAAGGCCGTATTGGCTGCGGGTGAGGATAAGACTACGAATCAGTTGTAGGAGAAAATAAAAGGGGAAGTGAAGTGACGAATGATACGAGGTTTTATATATGTGTGTGTGTGTGTGTATCTATCTATCTATCTATCTATCTATCTATCTATCTATCTATCTATCTATCTATCTATCTATCTATCTATCTACCTATCTATCTGCCTGCCTGCCTGCCTGTCTGTCTGTCTGCCTGCCTGCCTGCCTGCCTGCCTGTCTGTATGTCTATCTATCTATCTATCTATCTATCTATCTATCTATCTATCTATTCCCCTCTCTCTGTGTATGTATATATATATATATATGTTACTCTCTTCAAACCAATTAAAAGGTTCCTATTTCTTTCCGATCCCCTATGACATAATATTTTAACGCAAGAAATGCAAAAACATGCATTCATTGTTGCCATGTGTGTGGAGCCACCCATTTAGAAATGACCAACTTCCTAAATGTTGGAAACTCTTTTGTACTCAAAGTTCAGGTAAAATTGGAAACCTCTTTTGGGAATGTTTCCATAGAGAAAACGTCATTCCAAACGTTCGGACACTATAAGGACACCGTAATTCACCAAAAGAGTTCAACATTGTTGATGATTATTCCAAAAGTCTATCGGGACCATTCACAAAAAAACTTCAGGTGTCAGAGTGAACTATCAGAACTTTGGTGTATGAGGGCATTCGTTTGAAGTCTATGGACTGAGGTGAGGCAAATTCATGTCCGAAAAGATACAAACAACCGTTTGATCTGTGCTAAGCAGTCGTTTAACAAGGTTAAAATCCTTCACAAACATGGTACGCTTTAGTTCTTTGAGAGAAAATTTTGTCCAAAACCAAAGGGAAAATAACAGTTAGTTATGTACTGGATCGTTCTGATGTCCACAGAGTAATGCACACTTAGTGTCCAGCAACTGTGATGGCTTTTGGAGTGTTAAATAAAGAATGTTGTTACGCTATCTCATATCTTTCCTCGAGGATTTAGAATTGACGTTTCTGGATATATTGAGTTGGTGGAGACAGTTGTTCAGCCCCGTATGGTTGAAGTACTCAGTGGATACAACACCTTTTCATCCAGCGCACTTGACCCAAGAATGGAAGTCAAACAATATTTACAATCATGTAACACCAAACTCGTGGCCTCCAAACTCGCCAGATTTAGATCCCATGGACTACTACTTGTGGAGCCTTCTTGAAAGGGAGACTAATCTACAACATCATCGATTCACTGAAAGCCGCAATGGCCTAGGCAATGTACGAAGTGAATAATGACGAATAAGTAAGATAATGTCAACGATTCTACTCCTGCACTGAAGCAGTCATCGAAGCTGAATGTAGATTCAGAGAACAATCTTATAAGAAAAGTTATCGAGATGTGCACAAAAATTTGTTTTAATAAAATTTAGGCTTTGCTAGATTAAAGTTGTCTTATCAAAGTATAATATATGTCCTCAAATACTACTATATACACGCAGGCGCGTGCCCACACACACACATACAATATATATTTATCAGAAATACAGAGTGGCAGTGAACTTGAACTTCCGCCGGTCGAGTAACGTGGCTAGCCGTTGCCGGTGGAATATTGTTACGCAATCACGCTATACTTTCTGATTAAAATAATTATTTAGAATACGCACATGTATCGAATCCTTTTTTATTTTTTTATTTTAAGGACACTTAAATCAAGGATGTAGACCAGTGGTTCACAACCCGTTTATTCAAATGAGTTTTCTCCCGGACCCTTTTAATATTCTTATCGATATATACGTACGTACATACATACATACATACATACATCATACATATAAATATATATATATATATATATATATATGTGTGTGTGTGTGTGTGGTGTGTGTGTGTGTGTGTGTGTGTGTGTGTGTGTGTGTGTGTTTGAGAGAGAGAAATTTAGAATTTGGTTCACAGGCTCCCAGTACTATCTTTTCAGACCACCAGGGGCCCGTGGACTCCAGTTTGGGAACCATTAATGTAGGCATACGCAACCCCATACATGTATATGTATCTATTTCTGTTTTTCAACTACTTCACACAATGTCGATCAGATTATATCGTATCACGAATATTATGTCGACGGCCAAGATATATAGCTCTCAAATGGAGTAGTCTACCTAGCTATAAACAGAGTGCCATAAGCGAAACAGCTAACTCAGAGACTATTACTGGTCGAATATAAATGAGTAGGTTTGCAAATATGTTTCTGTACATGAATGTGTAAGTCTATATGCGCATGTGTGTGTGTGTGTGTGTGTGTGTGTGTGTGTGTGTGTGTGTATAATGAAGGTGTGAGGCTT
>NC_043005.1:51208119-51230619 GCF_006345805.1 Octopus sinensis | reverse complement strand
CTTTCTAGACAGCACCAACACATTCGGTTGCCGAAAGTATAAACAAAGCTAGTTGCTTTTTAACTACCAAAGGTCCGGATGCATTTGCTTGACGGGACACAGCATGTCGAAACATCGGTTTCCTATAATCCCTTGCACGAATGCGCCAAGTGTATCATGAACACACGGTCATTGTAAAAAGTTGCTTTATGACGTACGCTACAACGACCAGTATATTATGCATCCAAACCTTTCCGGACATATTAAGAATAAACGTGTAATTAATCGTTTCAGGTTTTGTTGAACACAGCGCAAATAATGTTTTCCTTTTTACCAACAAACTTAACAGAGTTGATGTAGTTTTGAACATGAGTTCTGTACTGCTTACAACAAAAACTTTTGCCATTTTTGCAGATGGCAGTCCCATACATTTATAAAACAATAGTGAATCTTGCAGTATGCAAAATGTCAAATGCAAGACGAAATTAGAAATAATATTTCGTTACTCAATATATCATAATGCATAATATAGATTAACTTTGCTTGGTGCAAATATCTATAAGATAAGTAGTTGCTGTCTGTATAGCAAAAGATATTTTGGAAAATACAATATTTTATTTATGTAGCCATCCTTTTCACTAAGATTGTGTGATAGCATTTGTGCTCTGAGCACTAGCGCTCGCGCTGGTCTATCCGTGTACACACACACACACGCACACGTGTATGTGTGTATGTATGTATGTATGTATGTATGTATGTATGTATGTATGTATGTATGTATGTATGTATGTATGTACGTAATTAAAGCATAATGCATTTGAATAGCCGAGACATAAGTTCTGATGAGTATAGAAATAACGCCTTTGGCCAAATCTAGTTCCCGTAATCTCTTGTTGCTGTCTGGTTTTGTCGGCTCCTTCTACAAGAATGGTATCAATCTATGTTATAATAGATTCTTCTCTTGCACAAGAGTAGAGGTGTGAAGAAGCGATAGATGAACACATTCTGATTTTATCTGATTTATTTTTATTATATTTTAAACAGCAAATAGACACTAATAACAACTTTTAAAATGGACCAAACATGGGTTCATTAGATGAAATATAATTCAATACGTAGGTTTGTGCATGTACGTGTGTTTGTATGTATGTTTGAGCATACATATACATGTGCCAGTGTGTATGTGTGTATGGATATGTGCGTATATGTATATGGATGTGTGTGTGTGTGTGTGTGTGTGTGTGTGTATAATAAGTGACTTGGCATACTCACGGCAATTGGTTTCGTCTGAAGTGTCACCAATACCACAATCCACATGACCGTCACACTTGAAAGATTTTGGAATGCATTTTTTATTTTTGCAGGCAAACTGGGTACTGTGGCATGATATGTCTATGAAGAAATAAAACAATATGAAAATAAATAATAATGATGTGGGTGGGCGGGTGGGGCAGGAAACTCGATATTATTGGTGTAGTCCTTAATGACGGTTATGATGATGCTGATAATGATAGTTATGATGATGAAAACGACGAAGACCACGATGATGATGATGATGACGACAACGGTGATGATAATGAGTTTTTTTTTATGATAATGAATGATAAGGACGAGTTATTTCTCTTGTACTAGAGCAGAAGTGTAAAGAAACAGCAGCTGAGCACATTCTGGTTTTCACCCACGATATTTCGTTGTTTGGAATTCATGTAGCATTTTTTTTTCTGTATCAACTACTAGCAGTATCGCCCGGCGTTGCTCGGGTTTGTAAGGGAAATAACTATATAAGCATTTTTAGAGAGTTACTTCCCTTATAGATGCCAATTCGGGCTTTCTTAGCCATTTCTGTTGTGGTGTCTTCGAGCCATGAAGTCGTTGTTCTAAAAGAACGCTGGTCTCCTTGACAACGCTTTACGACGTTGATTTCCTTACACTCCCTTCCCCACAGCTTCACGAGGGAGGGAAGAAGGGGGGAAAGCAAACAGGTGCAGGTGTGACCATGGACGCCAACTCCGCCGCCATCGACACACGAAAAATTATGCATTAAAATGGAATAAAAAATGATGTTAAATTATTTTTAAAATCGTAGACTCATCGTAGACGCGCACTAATACTCAGACGGGCTCGATATGAATCACGACTATAAGATACCCGAATTTGGTTAAACTGCACCGCAAAATGTGGGAGTAGTTAGGAATCTAAATCGAAGGGGACAGACACTCACACAACTACAGTTTTATATATATAGATTTTCTTGACTTCAGAGAATCAGATGTAAAGTATCAACTATTTTCGCAATTTTACTGAGCAGATCAAACTGGTCCATTATGACACACATTATAAGTTTAAGCGAGGATTAAATGATCAAGCAGTTGCATAAATGATTTTAAGTCCGTGGATTGGATCCACGGATCGGATGACAATTTGTTGTGCTTAAACGAGGTACATTATTTCATGCTGCCGCTGTCCATTCAACTGAAAATAATTAGCGGCAACGCTGGATGTAAAAGGATTGCATGGCCGGTATAGTTGTTACACTATATATGTCCCTTAATATAATATTTGTTTGTTTTGTGCTGTTGCTCTCCCTTAGGTCTGCCTGCATAAAAAAGAACCTATGAACAAAAACGTTTCAGTAATATCCTCCATCTTTTATAATTTCATGAAATATCAAGTGCTATGTCCACTGGTTTTAAAGACGATGCAGTTGATTTCAAGCCGCTGCTTCTAGCAGTAAGAAATTTTGTTCATTCCTTTTATATCATCTCAAAAAAAAAAAAAAAGTCACACTTACTGCAGTTTCTTTCATCACTACCAAGCACACAATCTGGTAGACCATTACATTTTTTAGATAGAGGGATACAGTGTCCATCACCGCACTCAAATTCTCCGGGTTTACAGGTATAGTCTGCAACAGAAAACAAATGTATAAAAAAGACACCGAGTACAGCAAAAGTATCTTCATCAGTAACATAAGTTGCCACAGCAACAGAAGCTGTGATATTTCTCTGTAAGTGGTACGATTTGATATTTATCATGTGTTGATACTAAAAGATTTGCATCATGTTAGAAGCATTTTAGCCATTAGAAAATGAAAGCTCACATTTTTATCATATAATCATTTAAGAGTTTCAATAGAGAGATTTAGATAGCGAGAGATTTAGAGGCGCGTAAGATTGTCGTTTCGATTCCTGGACCGGGCGACGCGTTGTGTTTTTGAGCAAAACATTTCATTTCACGTTGCTCCAGTCCATTCATTTGGCAAAAAGGAGTAATCCTGAAACAGACCGGCGTTCCATCTAGGTGGGGAATGTATACGCCATGAAACCAGAAAACCGGCCCTTATGAGTCGGTATAACTGGAGAAGGTAACTTTACCTTTACTTTATAGTAAGTTGGTATGTAGACTGAATGCACCACGCGATTCAGCGGTTATGACCAGCTGAATCTCCGCATTGTATAATATAGAATTTATATTGAAGTAAAGATCCACGGATAGTCGAGTAGATTAGTGTTGAAATATCAGAGAAAGGTTCAATGACGCGTGTCCCCGGGAGCGGAATTTCGCTTCGCCTATTTCCTGAATGCTTAACACTCAAATTATAACGTTCATATAGTTGAAAGTAGATACTACAAGGAGTTACAATTCTATCGCTGTTATTAACGAAAATAGGGCAGAACTAATGAGGCTTTCGTTAGACTTCGCAACTGTCTCATTTTCTCCCACGAGCTGAATCTTTCAGAGGTAATTTTCATTAGTCTGACTTCCTTTTCTTATGACTCAATGAATTACAGAACTCAGTATTTATGGGTTCATACATTAACACAAAATCATACATGTCCACGAGAATGGTGAAACACCAATTCGACTCGGCTAAAAGTAAAGTATTACTGATTATTTCATCGAACCAGGAGACATGGTGAAAAACTAACCAGAGCCATAGTAAGGCTTAATCTGAGAATATACAGGGTTATTTAAAAAGAATGAACCGATTTCATTACGCAATATTTTAATAAGGAAAAGCAATAGAAACCTCCAGCTAAGTCACAAGTATTTACTCACGATCAACTTTTATTTCCTGTCTTACAAGTGTTCAATGTGGCCCCCATGTACAGCACGAGCAATATCAATGCGATAACAGAATTTCTACCAGATGCGTATCTGCTTGACCTGCGAGATCCTCAGACCTCACCGTGTGTGATTTTTTTCTAGTGGGGATATGTAAAAGATCGCGTTTATGTTCCACCGCCACCCACTAACCTCGATGACCTTAAACATCGAATAACAACAGCGATCAACTCAGTGGATCGTGATATGCTGGTACGCGTCTGAGAGGAATTCTCTTATCGCATTGATGTTGCTGCAGATGATGGCCACATTGAACACTTGTAAGACAGGAAATGAAAGTTGATTGTGAGTAAATACTTGTGACTTAACTGGAGTTTTCTATTGCTTTTCTTTATAAAAATATTGGATAATGAAATCGGTTCATTCGTTTTGATTAGCCCTGTAAATAAATATAACTACTGTAAAGCATTTAGTCCGTTTCTGGATCATGGTATAACGCCAGAAATTTAAGGGAAGAAAATTAATCAATCATTTTGGCCCCAGTATTTTACTGGTACTCTATTTTATTGACCACACAAGTTAGTTTGGCTACCAAATTTGAAAATTCAGAATTCATTGAAAATTTTAAAATTTAGTGCATTCATGTTGTTTGCCAAGCTAAATCACGGGAGATATTTCACTTTTTCCAGAAAATAAAAAAAGGTTCAAAGTTTGATAATTTTCACCCAGTCAGAAAACAGGATTTGGAAGCTGTCATTTTGTGCGTGATAGCACGTGTTGTCATCTGTAAACAAATCAAATTCTGCTTTACGCACACCATATAACTCCGCATAACTTTTTTATTTTTTGGAATTTTCAGACTTTTTTTCTGAATTTGTTTTCTACACAGGAATTCATGCGATTATCCAAAAATAAAGCAAAAAAGTCTTTAATACGTGATCTAAGGCCTATTTGGCTGTTATTTTTAGCACATCTGACGACTACCTCAATGAGTAGAAAATATTTGTCAACACGTGCTTTCTCGCGAATAAAAGAGTTCTCATGTTTGGTTTATTACTATGGAAACAGGCATGAATGTGTCTGTGACTTACGTCTGGCTAAAATCACCCCAAATTTGCAAACTTTAAAAGCTAATAACTCTTATTGTGAAAATGAATTTCAAAGCAGTGATTTGTATATAAAACTATATAATTACACCGAATATGAAATCAATTCGAGCAGGAGTTGAAGAGATTGAAAATTTGAAGTCAAACTGAAAAGATCAGAAAATTAACTTCGCCAGGATTTGATTTAAAGTGTGGGGAAGAAATACTGCTAGGCATTTTGTTCGATTCTGCTAATCCATCACCTTAAGATAACAATGTAATAATAATACAAAAATTCATGTTTTATAATTCACAATCAACTTTATTGTGAATAGATTGTGTAACTTACTGCAATTTAATTCATCCGATCCGTCTCTACAATCGATAGTCTTGTCGCATTTATACCCCTTGGCAATACATTCTCCCATCGTACACCGGAATTCACCTGGCTTGCATTTCTTGGGACAATCTTTAATCTTAGTGCATTGGAATTTACCCACGGAGCAGACACTAAAAAGAATAAAGAGATCTTTACATGAAGTTGAGGTCTTTTAGTTATGGTTTCAGAATTAACCAGTGTATATACAGGTGAATCATGAACGTTATTATCAGCCAGAATAACTTGGCAAGATGTTATAAAGCTGGAACTTTGGTGAATTTTTGAAGGCTTGGTTAGAGGGAGAGAAATAGGAAAAAAGAAATAAAGAGACAGGAAGAAAGAAATAAAACAAAAAGAAAGACAGAAAGAAAGAAAGAGAGAGAGAGAGAGATAGAGAGATAGAGAGAGAGAGGTCTTTTTTCTGAGATGGATTAAGTATACAACACAAGAAAACCTTCCGTGCATTTTCCCGCTGTCTGCCCAAGCTTTTGATTGATTGTAAGTTTTGACTGAAGAGATTTGGATAGAAGTAAAAAAGAAGCGATGACGATGTGAACTTCATAGTCTCATGCGATTTCTTTCAATGTGTCACATATTGCAGGAAAAAAAACTATTTACATTACATTGCTATAAGTAATTTTTTCTACTATAGGCACCGGGCATGAAATTTTGTAGGGAAGGGGTATAATCAATCACATCGACCCAGTACTCTACTGGTCCTAACTTTAGCGATGACGTATAGGCGTGTGAGTGGCGGTGTAGTAAGAAGCTTGCTTACCAACCACATGGTTCTGGGTTCAGTTCCACTGCGTGACACCTTGTGTGTCTTCTACTATAGCGTCGGGCCGACCAAAGCCTTGTGAGTGAATTTGGTAGACGAAAACTATAAGAAGCCCGTAGTATATATGTATATATATATATTATATATATATATATATATATATATATATATATATATATATATGTGTGTGTGTGTGTGTGTGTGTATGTTTGTGTGTGCATGTGTGTGTGTCTGTGTTTGTCCCCCTCACCCAACATCGCTTGACAACCGATGCTGGTGTGTTTACGTCCCCGTAACTTAGTAGTTCAGCAAAAGAGACCGATAGAATAAGTACTAGGCTTACAAAGAATAAGTCCTAGGGTCGATTTGCTCGACTAAAGGCGGTGCTCCAGCATGGCCACAGTCAAATGACTGAAACAGTTAAAAGAGTAAAAGAGTAAAAGAGAAAGGACGACGGGCAGCCTCGACTGAGGAGGCACTTGAACTCTGCATGAAATGCCGATATGCATTTTGTTATATGTATTAACAATTCTGGATGCTCGCTGCCCCCAAATACATTTCTCCATAATGCCACACAGGAAGATCGAATTCTGGACCTCATAACCTGGAAGCAAACTGCTTGATCGCTAGTCCATGTCAGCACTAATGCTATTTAATATAAGTAATTAACACAAAATTCTGAATACTTGCCATTCTTTGCAATTGATTTTTAGCTTCGTTCCTGGACTGTATCTCAGACCGTTCATATAGCATGGACACTCAATAGCCGGGATACATTTCTTACCTGAAATAAAAATGTTATCATATAATGATCCGGAAATAAAACTCACATATTATTTTCTCCCCTCTCTCTTCCCCTCTCTTCTTTCTCTCCATTCTCTCGACATCTCTCACACTCTTCCTCTGTTTTACTTTTACCTGTTCTGGTTATTTTGTTGTTTCGTTATATAATGGAACAGTTCGATTATAAGGAAGGATAATTTGATTTATAATATTTAATTCGAGACATGTTTTGTGTTTGTATAGACATCACTGTTTACTGTAAATAATAATTATGATTATTATCCACTTCTTCAAATATGCAGCTGTTTCTTAGTGGTTTTAGAAAGAAAACAGATTTGGTTCCAAGTACATAAATATACTGCAAATAGAAATTAACAATAACTTTAGTGAGGCCATAGGATGAAGAAACAAACTGTTGCTGCTTTCTGATGTCTTGCATGGCTAGTTGAAGAAAATGTAAACACCACACTCACTGATACACTTAGCTTTACTGCTTCTGGTCCACCGCTACCAGAAGATTCAAAATTTGCAATAATATGAGTAGATCTATGTTCTATGCCAGTTACAACTATTTCATTTGTTATAGGCACAATGTACCTGGGATTACATTTGCCACTGTTCCTAGTAGATTGGCTAGCATCGGTCTATATGTTTTTGTATGGCACACTTTCTGAACGTATCAGTATTTCTACTTAAGATTATTTCGATACTGAGACAAAAATACACAACTGTCTTATTGAAGAGTGATGCAAAACATTGATAATGGTATGGAATTAAAGTTTTATGACACTCATCCTTTTCAAAGATGGTGTAAGTAAAAGGAAGCTGGCCTCGGCTAGGAGTCGAAAACTCACTGACAAATTAGAGCTTTTATTATAAAGTCGTTTACTACATAAATTTATTAACATTTTCAAGAATATAAACCGTACCGTCTCTTATAAACCCAGGAGCACAGAAACAGCCTTCGATACATTTTGTAGTTTTACAATAAGGTTCTGGTTCATCACCAATATTTCTACAGGTCTGAGGACAGGGAGAACCACATGTTGAATAGCGGAAGTTTTCTTCACATTGAATTGCTAGAAAATTGAAAGAAAACATAAAGGATGAAAGAAAATGAAAATAAAAAAAGGATGAATACATTTATTATGTACAGTTGCAAATAAACGTAGTAAGGTCATTTCCATTAAAACTTTTGGTGGAAAGAACAACCTTGCTCGTGAGAAATTAATATTGGACATGTCTCAGTAGATTCTGAAGTCTTATAATACTCACGTGAGAGTATTCCATCCACGATAAGATACAAATAGTAATATATAGCAGGCAATAACGAGAGGAACAGGTAGAATCGTTAGCACACCGGGCAAAATGTTCAGTGGCATTTCGTCCGTCATTACGTTGTGAGTTTAAATTCTGCCGAGGTCGACTTTGCTTTTCATCCTTCCGGAGTCGAGCACTAGGGTCGATGCTATCGAAAAGTACCTTAGGACTGAGAACCTAGGTTCGAAATTTCCCCAAGACACCTGTTGAAGGCTGAAGGGTATATGAGCCGAAACGTCGTGTTAACAACAAAGAAGATGAGGACAAATATCCGTCAAATGTAAATAATGTAAATAATGTACATAATTCCTCATCTCTTAAATATAGAACTCATTACTCTTGTTGTGCCCCAATCACAACCAATCGCACTATTTACCAAATTCAGTCCTTCCTTTGCCCAGAACGTCGGATCTCTGATATTCAATTCCACTGCTTATATCTCTAGCAACAGTTGGCTTATAACTAACTATTCATCAAAGGAATCGACCGTTAATGGAAATGATCTCATCAGCTTAGAAGAACCTGAGATGGTCTTGAGAGCAAAAGAAGAGCAAATGGAATAAATAAGTAAATAAAAAGTGAAGACAGGAAAGAAAGAAAGAAAGAAGAAAGAAAGAAAGAAAGAAAGAAAGAAAGAAAGAATGAAAGAAAGAAAAGAACAATGGGATACATACGACACAATTCTTGACTTCTCCATTTTATATAAATGTTGTGTCTGCTGCACATGTCTGCGAAGTTTGATATCGCTGCGCATAAACATTCGCAGTCACCACCTGTATCACAACTGGAATAAACAAATAATACGTAAAATGATTATTACTATTATTACTATTATTATTCCTAATAAAAAAAAGGGCTACGTTGTGGGGATGTAAACAAACTCACCACAAGCAAAACAAACACAATGCCGCACATACAGAGACATTTGTATGTATGTATGTATGTATGTGTGTATGTGTGTATATATGTGTGTATGTATGTATGTATGCATGCATGTATGTGTGTATGTATGTGTGTATGTATGTATGTGTGTATGTATGTATGTGTGTATGTATGTATGTGTGTATGTATGTGTGCATGTACGTATGTGTGTATGTATGTGTGCATGTACGTATGTGTGTATGTATGTATGTATGTGTGTATGTATGTGTTATGTATGTATTTGTGTATGTGTGTATGTATGTATGTATGTATTATATATATATATATATATATATATATATATATATATATATATATATATGTAAGAGTACAAAGTGTACGTACGCCGCTATATATATAAAAATACAAAATGAGACAAGAACGCAAAACATCCGGACAATTAGGTGATACAAAAAGGGACAACAGAACATCCAGATAGACGATACAAAGAAACACGGACGGGTCATTCGAAGCCTTTTATCTTCAGTCAAGAACCGGATCATCCTCGCAATTTCGGCTGATTAATCTTGAGATTGCTCCTATCAGGCCAGCCCCAAGGAAAAACTAAGCTAAGAGCATTAGATTCCTTGGAAAAAAGCATCGAATGTATACGAAAAAAGGACGGAAAAACGGATGATGTTACACGAATATAAATACAAAAATAACACACACACACATATATATATATACGAGCAAAACGCCCCCGTCCAATGGACGATGCTGAGTTGTCAAACATTTAAACCAAATTTTCTCAAAACAACTTGTCCGACCATCCCATAGGCCTCCCCTTTGAGAAACACTGATTTAACCTAAATTTGAGACACCAGCAAAAGAAGAAATAAAGGTAGACTTTTTCCTATTCCAAGGAAAAACGATTTTACAAATGCACGTTCCCACGGCTTTATCGATCGCATTCTCACCTGGAATCGATTTTTGTAATTTTTTCAAGACTTATACTACACACCCTTATACCGTCGGTATCTAGATATCAAATTTGGGCGCAATCGGATGGAAGATGCCCAAGATCCTAGAAGACACACACACAGACAGACAGAACGGATTTTATATAATAATATGTATTATATATATATATATATATATAGATATATATATATATAATATATATATATTATATATATTCTTTTGTTCTTTTATTCTTAAACAGGTTTCAGCCCTAAGGCTGTGGCCGTGATGGAGCACATCAACTATATATACTTATCGTACATTACCCGTGTATTTGCCGGTAGACACCGATTTGCTGAGGTGGAGGTCACGCTCTCAAAGCGTCTGTGTTCGTGTACGTGTGGCTGATAAGCTACAAAAATGGCGAAACATTGACGTCCATCACTCCTGGATGGGATCAGAAGTGAGTTATCTCAGCTGTCCGGCGCTTTGAGAGAGTGTTCACTACCACGCCATAACGCAGACTACCCGCAAATATACCGGGCTTGTGCGTTTGTTTGATAATTTTTATTGCACTAGCACTGCTACTCTTTCATACTTGAATATATATATATATATATATATATTATATATATATATATATGTGTGTGTGTGTGTGTGTGTGTGTGTGTGTGTGTGTGTGTGTTAAATAAAAAGAGATAACAAACCCAAATGCTGTCTGGAATTTTCAGGACGTTTATAAAGAGAAAGTTAGTCTTACAGCTGTTTCTGGGATATTAGATATATTAGCATTCATTCTCCTATTTCCCTATATACTCCTTCTTTCCTTCCTTTTCCAAAATGACTCCTTATGCTGAACTCTTATATTTCCCTCTATTTAACCATATCACATAGTCTCCGATGAAGGGATATCGCTAACACCCAGAAACAGTAAAACTAACTTTCTCTTTTTAAATGTCCAGAAAATTCCACACAGCCTTGGCTTTGTTGTCTCGTTTTATTTAACACACACACACGCACACATGCTCATACACACACGCACACATGCTCATACACACACGCACACATGTTCATACACACATACCCCCACACACACACATAACCCCCCACACACACAATAACCCCCCCCCCCCACACCACACACACACAAATATGTTTGATGCGCAGGTGAAGTTATTTTTTTACGACAAAAGTGTGTCTCGACTTGAAATATTTATAAACCGTCAAAAGCTTGAATATTTTAATTTTTTTTGTTTTATTATTAGTGTAGCTTAAAATGTTTTCCGAAAATTGCTGTTTCTTTTCAGATATCATCAGAAAAGGTAATTAAAATTCATTAAAATGACAGATTGACAGATCTATCGGACTTTCAAAGAGGTCAAATTGTTGGGGGCTCGTATGGAATATTAAAAAATATAAAATGGTGACAATTTACCCATCGCACCCTGTATCTCTATATTATAATTCTGAAATGCGAAAAGTTTGTTTGTTTGTCTGGTTTTGGCATTGAGAACGGGTTAAAGGCTACTAGATCCCGTCGGATTGACTCCAACATTTACAGGGACATGTAAAACGAGGTGAGGATGTGAGTGGGCTAGGTTAGAAATCCCTATCTAAAAAGGTGTCGTTGCTAGGGCCAAAAACGCACTTTGACAAGTCTACTCTCATTCTTTTATGTATCTGTCTTTCTCCATCACTCACTCTCTTTCCTCCTTTCCCATCACTTTCTATCTATAACGTCGTTTCACAGCGTCTATTATCTTTCCCTCGCCGCCATCGCATTCTATTGTCTGCCTGTCTTCCTCCATCTCTCTCTCTCCCCTCTCTTCTTTTCAATTTCTCTCTATAACGTCATTTGATAGCGTCTACTATCTTTCCTTCGCCAGCGCTGTCACTCTCTCTCTACGTCTGTCTGCATTCATAAAGAGAATTATCATCGCCACCACAACCACACAATCATGAGAATCTTTCTCTTAAAGCAAATCATCTTTAGGTTTCAAAATATTTCATTTTTCAGTCCTCTCTTTCATATATCACCTTTCTTCCGCGTGTCTCCTCTTTTCCCCCTTCTCTCCATTTCTCTCTCTCTTAACGACGTTTGGCACCCTCCGCCGTCTCTCTTTCTTCTCCAATGCATCTCTCAATGACAGCCGCAAAGTTTAAATATTCCTACCACAGGTCTTTCAGAAAGGTAAAACAGATATTATTATTTTGGCGTGGATAAAATGAATTTATTTGTATGCTCAAGCTGACCGTCGTTAACAAAAAATTTTCTGTAAATTTGAAAAATTTTCCAGTTTTGAAATATTTAGGAATTCTCTGTTACATCAAACTAAAAAATTTGCGCCAGCCTTTTAAATCGTCAATGTGTTGCCGTCCATGATGAAGAAGTTTTGAATGCTTGCCATGGTGAGTCTACTGTCGTGAAAAAGAATCACTTCAAAACTTGGTGTTTAAGAATTTTCTTTTACATCAAGTTCAAAATTTTACGCCAGCCGTTAAACTGCAATTACGTTGCTGTCCGTCGTTAAGAAATGCCAGCCATGGTGACTCTACTATCTTCAGATTTCATCCCTTCAAACTTTCGTTTCCAATATTTTTTTCAGCTCGCAAGTTCGTCTGTCCCTTTTAAATGTTAGTGTTTTGCTTTCTGCCTTGAAGCAGACCTTTCCGTTGTCACTACCTGATATTTATGATTGATCTTTCAAACTACTTTTTTTCTCAACTTACTCAAGATCTTTTGTTGTTTATAAATGGGAGAGAGAGAGATAGAGAAAGATAGAGAGTAAGAGAAAGCGAGGGAGAGTCCGAGAGAAAGGAAGAGTAAGAGAGTGGGAAGAGAGAGATAAAGGAGAGAGAAACAAAGGGGGAGAATCATCATCATCATCATCATCATCATCATCGTTTAACGTCCGTTTTCCGTGCTAGCACGGGTTGAACGGTTTGACCGGGGTCTGGGAAGCCAGGAGGCTGCACCAGGCTCCAGTCTGATCTGGCAGTGTTTCTACAGCTGGATGCCCTTCCTAACGCCAACCACTCCGTGATTGTAGTGGAGTGCTTTTTTCGTGCCACCGGCACAGGTGCCACGGGGTGGGGGGATTGGCGCTTGCAGCGGCCACGATCGGTTGGTGCTTTTTACGTGCCACCGGCACAGAAGCCAGTCAAGGCGGCGCTGCCATCGGCCACGTTCGGGTGGTGCTTTTTACGTGCCGAAAGGATGCAACAGAAAATAACAACCACACTCTTACCCGCGCGTAGAGCGGGTCACCTTAAGCTAGTATATGTATATATAATATATATATGATATATATATATATATATATATATATATATATATATGTATTATATATATATATATATATATATATATGTATGTATATATATATGTGCATGTTCATATATCTGGAGGTAGATATGTTTGTGTGCATAAGCGACTTACCCGCAAGCATCTTGAACACAGTCGTCATAGAATGTCTTATATTTATCACCGGTAGCTTGGCGACATCTTTCGAAAAGCGGGCCTCGTCTGATGGGATTGCATGCACTTTGTGCCCACATTCTCCTCTCTGGACTCTGTATTGAAAACAGAAAAAAAAAATATGTTCAGTAATTAATTAATTAAATAATTGAGGAATTCATATAAAAGTATATTTCGATACTGAGCAAATTTTCATTTGAATTGAGATAACAACCGAACAAAGTAATGATTTCTCTTTGCTGTTTTCTTTTAACAAGGCTAAAAGCTGCTGCCACTTATTCATGCTGTTTAGCTCCTGGTTAAATATTATTACAGTTTCTGAAAAAGAGAATTCTTTATATGTTTCCAAAGGCCAATCATCGGTTCACTGCGTTTCGAGCGGAGAGAGTGACTAAAAGCGCAAACTGCGAAGTAACGTTTTACTTTTAACTTTCTTGCCGATGATACTATGGCAATATAAATATACAAGAGCCACACACTCACACGTATGTCTGTCTGTCTATCACTCACTCACTCTATCTATCTATCTATCTATCTATCTATCTATCTATCTATCTATCTATCTATCTATCTATCTATCTATCTATCTATCTATCTATCTATCTATCCCTCCATCCATCTGTCCATCCATCTATCTATCTCTCCATCTATCTATCTATCTATCTATCTATCTATCTATCTATCTATCTATCTATCTATCTATCTGTCTATCTGTCTGTCTGTCTGTCTGTCTGTCTGTCTATCTATCTATCTATCTATCTATCTATCTATCTATCTATCTATCTGTCTGTCTGTCTGTCTGTCTGTCTGTCTGTCTGTCTGTCTGTCTGTCTATCTATCTATCTATCTATCTATCTGCCCGTCTGTCTTTCTGTCTATCTCCCTATCTATTTATCCATCTATCTATCCCACTTCTCTCCCTCCCTCCTTCCCTCCCTCTCCCTATCCCCCCTCTCTCCATACGTACACGCAATACAAACTCCTCACAAGTAAATAGACCAACCCTCATAACGTTGTTTTATCTATGCAGACATCACTCATTATTTACGGCGATGCCCAGATGAATTAAATAATTAAAAACTGCACAAGGCATGTCTAATAAACACTAGATTAAGTATTTCAGACCGTCAAATGAAATATTTATATTTCTAGAAATAAATTCTTCAAGAATGACCATAACTCTATACTGTATATGTAAGTGTGTGTATGTATATATAAAACATATTGGCTCAGAAGATCCCAAAACCTATGGATCCAGGAATCCCCAAAGTCCATTGGGCCAAGGTCCCAACTAGGTCTAAACCTGGCCTTGTTGTTGTTGTTGTTGTTGAGTAATAAATTTACATTTTGCCGTGTTTAATATTACCAACCGGCTTCTGGATGCTTTCTACTAGATGCTTTCTACTAGATGCTGGATGTTTTCTATTGAAAGAAATCAAGCCATGTCTCCGACGTAGGAATGGTTTTTCCTACTTCCGCTCGCCAACCTCAAAGCTCCTGAACAACCCTGCGGGTAGTCATACAACCTATTTCTTTATTACCCACAAGGGGCTAAACATAGAGGGGACAAACAAGGACAGACATAGGTATTAAGTCGATTACATCGACCCCAGTGTGTAACTGGTGCTTAATTTATCGACCCCGAAAGGATGAAAGGCAAAGTCGACCTCGGCGGAATTTGAACTCACAACGTAACGGCAGACGAAATACGGCTACGCATTTCGCCCGGCGTGCTAACGTTTCTGCCAGCTCGCCGCCCTGGTCATACAACCGCTTCTAGCTATGTTATGTACAAAATCGAAGCAATTTTTAAATAAATAAATTATATGCTTACATTACAAAATATCCCCTGATCACTCGGTTTCGTTTGTGGAACAGCCACGCAATCTTGTAACCGCCAGCTATGACCGAAATCAGACGCTAGATTTCTGACAGCATTATCGGGGCCTTTGAAATCATTTTCAGCATTTCCATCATAATTTCCGCACAGACCTTCAACTTTTCCCATCCAGTAAGGAGAAACATGCACATAAACACGTGTCGCTAGAAAATAAATACACACATGAGATTAATTTACGAACGTGTATATTTGATGTATATTTTTGAAAAAATGTTTTTGACTATATCTTATCTTTTATTTGATTCAGTCATTAGACTGTGGCCTTGCTGGAACACCACCTTGAATGGTTTAACCGAACAAATCGATTCCAGTAATTTTAAAGTCGAGTACTTATTCTATCGGTCTTTTTACCGAACCGCTAGGTTATGGGACGTAAAGAAGCTAACGCTGTTAAGCGTTGGGCGGGGAGGAAAGCATAAAAACAAACATACACGCAGAAATATATGCATCTTTGCATACATACAAACATAATACATGCATATAAATACATATAAACATATGCATAAAACACAGAAATCTGCACATACATACATACATACATACATACATACATACATACATTATGGCTGCCCCCTGGTTATCGAGTATGGCCATTGCAGGAAGCTTAACTGTTACTGGTGCTGTGATCGAATGTGACTTTTTAGCCCAGCTAAAGATCTACAATGTCTTATACAGAATTGGCAACTAAAACCTTTACCGGTAGTGGCCGGCTGTAGTTGTAACTGGGCTTCATGTACCTTGCATGTCGTTTAAGTCCTCCTGCCGAATTACACTCTCTTCCACATGCCCGGCAGATATGATTAGTATGGTGTGTTACACCACCACCAGTGGCCAGGTTGTCACTCATCTGTCTCGCTTTATGACTACGAAGAAACATACATACATACATACATACATACATACATACATACATACAAACAAAAATACCGTGTTGCTGATGTTGAAATTCCAATGGGTATTTGAAGGTGTGTCGCCTAGTGGTAATGAGTTTTGAGCACACGTAATGGGTAATGAGTTTTGAGAAAGATCGTAGTTTAGATTCTCGACTAGATATTTTAAAAGGATTGCACAACAATTGGACAATTGAACGAGAAAATAACCTTTATTACGCCAATTTACTCAGCAAAGTAAGTTCGCAATGCCCTGATAGGAGAACTGAGTACCAATACAGAACTACAATAAGAAGTGCAGTGATCCTTATCTTCACCACTTTTACAAGTACTTTCATCACTTAGCAATTTAATCTGCTAGTTTTCTTTTGCTGTGGTCATACCATTCCAGCATTTATTTTATCGATCATTGAGGGATGATAGTCAACAGCTGGTACCAAGACTGATTTGAGGCTAGACAAAATAATACGTGCATATAAATACATATAAACATATGCATAAAACACAGAAATCTGCACATACACATACATATTATCTGCACATACGTATTATGTTTGTATGTATGCAAAGATGCATATATTTCTGCGTGTATGTTTGTTTTTATGCTTTCCTCCCCGCCCAACGCTTAACAGCGTTAGCTTCTTTACCTCCCATAACCTAGCGGTTCGGTAAAAAGACCGACTAAGGCTGATTTGAGGCTAGACAAAATCAGCATAGCAGCAACAGCAACACTAACAATAAATAAATACGAAAATACTGATTACTTACCTCCATCCCATTGGATCGTCAGGCCGATGTTTGTCAAGATGTGATAGAAAAATCCACTTCTGGAAATAACAAAATCTTGAAATTTTGCATAGGTTTGATTGATTAGGTGTTCGTTCACTTTTAGCCCAACTCCTCGAGTCATGAAAATTTTCTGTTTTTTAATAGCTACCTCAACAGCTTTTGTACAGGTCACACTACTCAAACCACATTTCACATTCTTAGTGATAATAGAGAATGTTTTGTCTAAAGATCTTGAAAGCACGTACATACAGTTTCCCATAAAGGTATAACTTTTACCGTCTAATGATTGATAGTGAGGGTCACCAGATGCCCAACAAGTTGCTGCAATGAAAAAGAAGAAAACAATTTAAGATGTTGTTTCATGTAGGAGATTGAGACTTTTGAAACACAAATCAATCTCTTTTCAAAGTTATCTTTACAGAGTGTCTATGAAATTTAGAGCCAGTATTGAAAGTAACAACGTTTCATATGCGAATACGTCTGCGTAAACAATGCGATCGAAGATAGAAAAGTGGGTATTAGGTGTATATACATATTCCATAGTGATAGAATCACACACCTAACACACAGGTGGGGCACAATATTAACTCATAGGCCTTTAATATACTTGATAGTATATTATGGGTGCATAACGAAATGCAGTGTCCCCTACAAGTAATCAACATATTAATCTGCTTACATATAAGAAGAGCTGTTACTTGATTCGAATTTACAAAGTGTTAAGTAGATTCAGCTTTTCCTTAATGGAACACAGTCTCATATTACAGGTCCCATCTTCAACTAAAGGTTGAGTCGGGCACATATTCATTACCCAACAGTGAACTAAGTCAATAAATGTGGAATTAAATGTCCGGTCTTGAATTTCAAACAATACCGGTGAAATGAATTTGATTTTAAGAGCCAGCTCAATATACACGGTCATTTCATTGCAACTAACTGTAAACAATATATTACAGAAATGTTTAAGCTCATTATTATTATTCGTCCTGTTCTGTCCCTTTATGTTTCTAATCATGTGTGTCAGCCCTTGTGGCCAATAAAAAGAATTAATTATTATTATTATTATTATATTATTATTATTATTATTATTATCATCATCATCATCATCATCATCATCATCATCATCATAATCATCTTTTGTTTCTTGTCCATCTTCACATGTTCTGCAGTTGTTATGTTTCTTTTCATTATATGTTTTTGGTAATTTCTGGTGGGGAAGCTTTGGTCTTGTGCTGCAATTAAAAATCCTTCAAACTGCTATTGTATCAATTCATCCAACGACGAACAATATTTTGTTTCTTTGGGATAAATGTCGGTTGACAGTTTGCACTTAGAGTTCCTATGTTGTCGATCAACATCTTAGGAATAGCAGCTATATTACTTCATGCTACTGTTTAAGAGAAGGGCGCGGGTCCTCGCTACCCCCTGCACATTAGGAACAGACTATCATGGACTATCATTCTATCATGGATAGAATGTCTTTGTCCATTGATTGGAACGATCAGGGTTCTCCTAGGGATAAATCGCAGTAACAACATACTACATTTGTGAATTATTCACGAAAGGATAGTAGATGGCTGAATCTCTAAAATGTCGGGCAAAAATGCTAGTTTGTATTGAGCTACATCCCTTTATGTTCATTTCTTGCCGGGATCAACACTGAGATTTTTTTCCGTGTCGAAAAATATGCACCATTCAAATAATTACTGGAGTCGATTCAAGTTACTATATACTTTCCTTTAAAAATGCCAGAATACTTTAATTTATTTATTTAGAAGCTCCTTCATGTTGAGAAGTAGAAAGCATCGACCTATGACACTTATGAAATTTCTTTCGTGCGAACAGTTAACCATTCAATGGAGGAACTCTTTCATCAACTGAGTCTCCAACCCATTCCGGACCGTTCCATTCTCATTCGAACTCTCTGTTCCTTCAAGAAATCAGATGTTTAAAATATCCAAGACAGAAAGATAAATATTTCATTGTTTTTTTTTTTTTCAATTTGATATATTACCTGCGCAGTTAGTTTTCGAAACTGTCACCCAAATATTATTCTTGCAAACCCTGAAAAATAAAATGGAAAATGTTAAATAATTTCTAACAAACTCTCTTTCGACTGGATATGTATGAAATTTCCTTTGTTGGATATGTTTCTCTATATATATACATATATAATAAAAAAAAGTAATAATAATAATAATAATAATAATAATAATAATAATAATAATAATAATGATAATAATAATAATAACAATAATAATGATGCAGTACCAGGCAGTGGCTCTCATGGCTTCTAATCTTAATTGATTGGAAGTGTTATCATGTACATTGTTTTGTCTTGGGCTACAGCAAATATTCTGCTTAATACCACAGATTTGCTTGTCAGTTGCTTAACCTTAACCAGTTGAACATGTCCCTTAGTGGCTGACGCTATGTGCATCTCTGATCACAAGCAGAAGTAGTGGGGGAGCATCATAGCCATGTGTTGAGAGGGATTCTTTGGGATTTGGATAATTCACCTTTGGAAACATGGGTGTTTCGTTCAACATCCTTAAACAACCTTTATTCAGGAACCTTTTGGGCAGGATGGGTTACTCGACCAGAAGAAAATTCAAACTGGGCTCCGCCTGCAAGGTCATGCGCTGTTTATCTTGATATAAGATCACCATGTCGCGCACATATGGTTGTGATGCATGTGCCTAGTGAACCCTTATCAGACGGGTAATCATGATGGGTATACTGGGCTTCGTATATTTTACCCCAGTGTCACTTTGATGGCATGCACTGCTCAATAATTATAATGATGATAATAATAATAATAATAATAATTATTATTATTATTATTATTATTATTAATATTATTATTATTATTATTATTATTATACAAAAGCCATTACATATTAGTTAGCAGGGATGTTAACCTGAGGTTTGGCGATAACAATTTCTCTAAAACTCTCAAGAACCTTCCCTGTCTCCTTGTTTCCCTTTTTATTTTTTGTTTTCACAACTGCATTATACTCGAGTATATACAGATTATTTCCTGCAACAACAAATATATGATCATTGACAGTTTTGTCTTTTGTTATGGATTTATTACAGAAAGAGTGGCAGCAACTGTATTCGTGTGTAAGGCGTACAAGACTCATAGAAAACAATATGTGGAAGAAAAACCATAATTTATTGGTTTCTACAGTGAAAAGTCGGTTCATCAAGAGATTGAGTTATTCTTGGCTCGAGTACCTGATCTGAATACTTGTAAGAGAGTACATTACACTAACGGGCCCACGAAGATCATGGTAATTCGGACGACAGATTAAGCATACCACACAAAAACAATTAGCATCCATGTGACAGGTTTCTTTGCAATTTCCATCTACCGAATATCACTCACTAGGTTTTAGTGGTACGAAGGCTACTGCAAAAGACTTTTGACCAACGTGCTGTGCAATGAGGCCAAACAAAAAGCAATGTCATTGCAAAACGAACCTCTTAAGTACACAGCCATCCTTTATATACTGACTGAAAAATGTTTCAGTTGATCGTGAAGTTAACGTGCAAGTCGCTGAGCTCTCCATTGACACGTGTACCCTCAGCAGGATTTTCAGAGATATAACGTGATGCAGAATATGAGAAGGCTGGCCCTTTGAAATACGGGCACTACTCATTTTTGTCAGCTGAATGAACTGGAACAGGGTGAAATAAAGTGTCTTGCCCAAAGACACAACATACCCAGAGAATCGAACTCACGGCCTTATGAACGTGAGTTGAAAACCATAACTACTAAGCCATGTGCCTTCGACTGAAAAATAAAGATGGCTAAATAGATGGCTAAAATAAAAAAAAAGTTACTTACAATTCTTTGCATCCAATTTTAATTTTTTGTCCTGGCTTATACCATTTATTGTCATATTTACAGGGGCAATCATCTTTTTCTACACATCCACCCTGTTTCAGAAGATAAATGATAGATTAATTATTAAAAACGATACTAATTTTACGAGTGTGTAGAATGAAAATAAAGGCGCCAAACGAAAATAAATAATAAGATCGAATGTTTTGGATTATGCCATTTAATCAAAGAAAAATAACAGAATTAAGAGGAGTGGAAAAAAATGAGGAAGGATAGTAAACTTACGAAGTATATTTACATAAACAAGATTAGTATAAAAGAGTAATTCGATAGCGGAGTTGTAGGAACGGAAGTGACGACAGGGAGAGAAATCTAGAAAGCGAGAGGAAGTTGAAGGAACAAAGAGAGGGAAGGGAAAGAATAAAAGTGAGAGTGGAGCAGTATATAGTTATCAGTGTGTGTGTGTGTGTGTGTGTGTGGTGTGTGTGTATGTGTGTGTGTGTGTGTGTGTATGTGTATGTGTGTGTGTGTGTATGTGTGTGTGTGAGTGTGTGGTGTAGCGTTGTTAAATGTGGTGCTGATATCTTTGTAAGTGTGAAACAGCATCTGATGTATTAAGAAATATTTAGTTTGTGCATCTAAGCATCTGTCAGTCGCACGTAATTTTTAACATCTGACGAAGAGTATATATACATACATACAAACCTACACACACACACACACACACACACATACACAAACGCATGTGTGCAAACACATACATATAAATATATACAATCCCCCATCTTTTGCCATGTCTATCTATTAAACCACATCGTTTGTTCATGCTAAATTAAAGTTCAATCAGTTCATTCTTTTGTGCTTCAGTTTATTTGTATATTTATTACTCTGTCAAACTATCAACCAATAGGTACATCCGTATGTCCCTATATCCACATATCAGTCTAATTGTTGATGTACATTTCGGAGGATTCAACCAACACACACAGAAAAATCAAGCCACTAACTTGTTTGTTATCTTCCATGCGTCCTACATTGTCAAGTAACCGAGTTTCTTACCGACACTTATAGTAACAGAACACACAACCTTGCATACTAAGTAGCATAAAGCTAATTTAAATTCATGAGCCCAAACCTATTCTATTCATCTTACGCCATCGTTCACCAATCACCTGCTGCTATAAATTAACCTTATTTACATTGCAATATGGATTAGCCCCGAAATGCTTTACCAGTTCCTTCATGAGTAGCAACTGAAAACTTAAGAAATAAGCTGTTAACCAATAAATATTATGCTACGCATGACAGGAAAAAATATTTCTAAAACGGTCACTTAAATGACTACACGCTTGTATTTTGGTCATTTCGAAATCCCAC
>NC_043005.1:51193119-51198119 GCF_006345805.1 Octopus sinensis | reverse complement strand
ATACATATATATATATATATAATATATATATATATATATATATATATATATATATATATATATATATATATATATATATATATGTATGTATATATATGTATGTATATATCTGTAAATTAATATGTTACCATTATTCAATAGCCAAGATAAAACTCTGAGTTTCGGATGCCGAAGTGGAAATCCACAACACCATCTCTTTGACGTATGGTGTTGTGAATTTCCACTTCGACATCCGAAACTCAGAGTTTTATCTTGGCTATTGAATAATGGTAACATATTAATTTACAGATAAATTTCCTCTATTTACATAATATTGAGGCATCTTTCTTTCTTTTGTTATCCTTACCGTTTTTACCAATATATATATATATATATATATATGTATATATATATATATATATATATATATATATATATATATATATAATATATATATATAATATATATATATATATATACGTTTAAATATTTGTTGTGCAAGATTTATATATATATATATATATATTATATATATATAAAAGAACATTTTGTTGTGTCATGGCGTTTGTATGACATCTGCCTCAACGGGTTCCAATATTTGCCACAACGAATTCCATTTGCCACACGCAAGCACAAGAAAGCGAGCGTTAAAACGATGATGGAGAGAACACTGAGAAGAAGGAGGAGGAGAATAAGAATAAGAATAATAATAAGGAGGAGGCGAAGGATACTTACATAGCTGTACAAACTACAAGGGTCACTAATCTTCGGCGTATAAACGAGAGAGCAAGTTGAGTCTTGATACTCGAGTACGAAGTTCTCCTCTGAGTCTACGATATTATTTCTTAAGGTGAAATCATCGTCTGTTATGTAGTTGAATGTACCACACATTCCTCGAATCTGGACAAAGAATAACCAAAAAAGAACATAATAATAATAATAATGATAATAATAATGATAATAATAATAATAATAATAATAATAATAATAATAATAATAATAATAATAATAATAATACAGTAATCACTATCCACATCGCGGTTCACCTATCGCGACTTAGTACATCGCGGATTTTTCTTGCTAATATATGTAAATTTATATCGCGGACTACTCGGTGAATCCCGGTTTCTACGGTCGATAGGTATTTATATTTCTTTTAGATTTTAATTATTTCTGTGATAAAATAAGCATTTTCACGCCTAAAAATTAATAAATGAATAAATAAAAATATAGTGCAATACGGGACAGTATAAGAAATTAATCAAAATATATTAAAATAAAATTCGCAGTGTACTATTGGTGAGTAAACAAAGAATCGCACATACTATATCGAAAACGAAGGTCGAGAGGCGATTGTGTGGTGTCGTTTTGCACTTATGATAAAATAAATATATACAAATATACAAATAATAAAAATAATGAAGGAAAATATACAGTACAATAGTGTTTCTACTTCGCGGATTTTCACCTCTCGCGGGTTTTTTTTTAACATAACACCCATGATAGTCGAGGGATTAATAATAATAATAATAATAATAATAATAATAATAATAATAGTAATAATAATAATGATAATCTTTTCTACTATAGTCATAGGCCTGAAATTTTGGAGGAGGGGCATAGTCAATTACATTGACCGTGGTATTTTACTGGTTCTTAATTTATCGACCCTGAAAGGATGAAAGGTAAAGTCGACCTTGGCAGAATTTGAACACACAACACAGAGACGGGCGAAATACCTCTAAATATTTCACCCAGTTTGCTAACCATCATGCCAGTTCGCGCCTTAGTGAATAATAATCGTTTCTACTATAGGAAGAAGGCCTGAAATTTTGTAGTGGGGGGGGGGGGGGGGCAGTCGATTAGATTGACTGGTACTTAATTTAATAACCCCGAAAGTCGAACCCGGCAGAATTTGAACTCAGAACGTAAGGACTGTTGAAATGCCGCTAAGCAGTACGCCCGGTGTATGTATGTATGTATGTATGTATGTACACACATATACACAATATACATACGGCAGATTCTGATATCTACTATACAGTAATCTCTTGACTATCGCAGGTGTTACGTTCCAAAACCTCACGCGATAGGTGAAAATCCGCGAAGTAGAAATACTACTGTATAGTATATTTTTTAATGTTATTTTTATAATTTGTATATATTCATTTTATTATAAATGCAAAACAACACCACAGAAGAATCGATATAAACTTAAATAATAAACCGCGATAGGTGAACCGCGATATGGCGAGGAATTACTATAGTCAGTTGAAAAACTTAAATTAATTAAGTTGTTCATGCAATTAGAGAAAAAAATCTAGAGGTACTTAAGTTATACAAGAAAGTAACGAAAGTAACTCTATTAATATGAGCCAACCTCAACTTTTAGAAAATATAGGCAATGTAGACAGGAATGTAAGAGGGGAAAACACCAGGCATATTTCAACCTTATTAGACCTCTTTAACGAAACATATTCAACCCAATTGGGAATACGTAGAAGTCATCAAGATAAGTGTGTGTGTGTATGTGTGTGTGTGTGCGCGCGTGTGTGTGTGTGTGTGTGTGTGTGTGTGTGTGTGTGTTTATGAATGAGTTTGCGTAAGTAGAATATTTCGCTTGACACAAAAATATACCTACCTTTGAGGCAAAGACTGGATCAATAGTGATGGAAATTTGAGTTTTCGGTTTATAGAGTATATCTAAATATTTCATATGGATGAAAAAGAATTCAGATGACACTTGCTTGATGTAAATGTCAGCACCAATAAAAGGAAATGATTTGACGACTTCAGTATTGACAACAGCAGTGATATCAAAAATCTCAACGGACAATTTTGCTGACTGAATAGTGAATCCTTTCAGACAATTTTTACCAGCGACCATTCTTCCGCCGCAACTTTCGTATACAGCTTCTATCTTTATCCGTGTTCGCTCATCTACTATATTCGGTTGAGGCTGTAAATAAATAATTAAATAAAAAATAAAAAAAGACATAATTTTTTTTCTTTTAATAGTTAACTTTTTTTAAAACTACGGTAATCAAATATATCCACACAAATCTTCCTTAATATTGACTGCGGAAAGCTGTTTTATATACCAATAAATCTTTTGTTGAGGGTTGTCATGTTTGAAACTTCTTTTGCTGCTGACATATGTCAAGTTTATTGAGGCAACAGAAAATATCAATTATATTACTAGGTGGGTGGTTTACATCATTACTGGAATAAGCGTGAAATTTAATTTCGCAGTGAAAGGTTTAAATGCATAACAAGGAGATGCCACCCATGTGAAAAACAATAGTTGTGTTAACAGATTCAGTTTACGGAGTATTACAAAGTTAATGTAATAAAAAAACATCAGTCAATGGTAATATCATTCTGTTTCAGTAAAAACGCGATAACTATTGGCATGTTTCAGTCGTATTACGATCTTTTTAGCGAAACATGGAATTCACCACTCTAATTGAAATAGTGATCGGAGAATCGTTTGTTGAATTTGGAACTGACATAGCAACTGCCAAAAAATAAGTAAGTAAAAGAAGAGGAAAAATAAGAAAAATTAGTAAAAAGACAGAGAACATGTCTATAGCTATGTTTGTTCATTCGCGATCAGTGGACACAAATTGATTCACCCATACGGCACATCCACGCAGGTTGCCATATATTCAAAACTAATCTCATCTATAGCACACTCCTCGTGAGCTTCAACTTACTGATGCGGTGGTGTTTCGTTTTCGTAAATGTGTAATACACCTTCTATCGCAATGTAAGGTCCAGTGTCTGTGACTAAGAATTTTCAGGAATCAGCAACCATAGAAGACCATGACTGACTACACAGCATCAGAATTAAGGAGGAGTTCATGGAGGGTGCGGAAAACCAGGAATGTTACCGAATATGCTACACCTTCACTGCCAGAAACTACGAAAGTAGCAACTATTCATTGTCGCTGATCTACAGAATAACTCAGCCAACACAATAAGACAAAACTATTGAAAAGGTTGCAAGACGCAAGGAAAATTTTAGGAAAATAAAAATAAGAAAAAAGTGGAAATTTTACCAGTGAGTGTGTTACATTATAAAGCACAAAAAGAAAATGACTCTCCCCAGACACAACAACGAGACAATTGTACCCTTAGTTAAGAATCTGCCAATACGCATTCCTGCTCGGTAGACTTTCGAAAGGTACTTTCTAAGTAAGAAAGAGCCACACATACACACATCAGATGCACGATCCATTTCTCACACAATATACACAATAGCATGATTAAGTCAGGACAACTGAGCGTGTATGAGAATTCAGGAGATTGCGAAAGTGGCTGAAGGTATCTCCTGATCTCACAGTACCATCTAGTTTAGTATATGTACTAGATGCCATAAGACATTATTCCAGATGAAGAAAACACAAATTTAAGAACTGAGATGGATGGTGCAACTATACGGAAAGACAACTTAAGACGCAGTAGCACAAAAAGTTACACGGCTGATTTGCAGGAAAATAATCATGAATGTACTTCAAAGCTGATCTCCCAGGCATACTGACATTTCACTGGTACTACAGTGGCCTCGTGGAGATGGCTCACCTTATTTCACCTCCTCTCATGATCATTCGATTCATTAATTTCTCTTCAAGTTATCGTATTTTGTCCACTTGCAGGCCTCGCATTAATCACTCCACCCAGCTGTCCCTGTTCAGACTTATGGAATTCCTCCCCTCTCCCTGTTTTTGCTATAACTGTCAGTTAGCAGATGTTCGAGAAGAACATAAACCGTATTGATCAAACTGATCTTGCAGGATCTTCAAAGACCATGGACGAAACGACTTCCTCTTGACGAAACCAATGTTACTCTCAAACCTCTCAAAAGGTATATACTCACCTCAATCAAAGTATATTTACAAGCAGCTGGCTCGATTCTAAATTCAGTTCCATCAAATGTTTTGTACAAAGCTCTGTCCGAAAGGGTACATTTTGAAGGACATTTCTGTTCAGTGCATTCCCACCTGCCATACTTACAGACA
>NC_043005.1:51185619-51190619 GCF_006345805.1 Octopus sinensis | reverse complement strand
GAATAATAATGTTTTCAAATTCTGGCACTAGGCTAGCAACTTTTAGGGGAGGAAATAAGTCGATTACATCGACCTCAGTGCTTGACTGGGACTTTATTTTATCGACTATGAGGGAGTGAAAATAAAATTCGACATCGGCGCATTTGAACTCAGAACTTAAGAAATACGATAAAGCGTTTTGTTTGACGGTCTAACAATTCTGCCTGCCCACCATCGTTAATAGTATGTGGGTTTTCCTCTTAAATTCGGCTTTAAATTCAACCCCCTCAACGTCAATCTCACTCCCGTCATCGTCAAGCTTAGTTTTGTTTCTGTCAGACTCGATTAACTTTAATTTCGTCATCGTCAATTTAAATGTCGTGATTGACGTCAACTTAATTGAGACTGACGGAAACAAAACTAAGGTTCAGTGATTTTTTAATATTAACTAGCAGTATCGCCCGGCGTTGCTCGGGTTTGTAAGAGAAATAACTATAAAGCATTTTTAGAGAGTTATAGCCAAAAAATAGCAAAAAAATGGAAAAAAAATGATGGTAATTTTTTTTTGAGAGTTAAAAAGGTCGAGTTGCGTCCCCTAGACAGTCTGTGGTTTGTGTTTCTGATTCTCGACCCCATGTCGAATTTATCGATCTTTTTCAGAACTGGGGGAACTTTTTAAAATTTTCGCTGCGTTAGTTTTGAATTATGACATTGGGCTATGTGTGTGTCAAGTTTCATCAGAATCGGTTGAAAGCCGTGGTCAGGGTGAGGGTACAACCTAACAGACACACAGACACGCAGACAGACAAACTGCCGTTTATATAGAGAGAGATATCAATTATTACATGTTGCAGAATGTCGATGAATAAACACTGAGTAACATGATTATTTACAAGTATGGTTAGGGGAAGATAGCTAGGGTTTCTTGACGCATGAAAAAGAGAGTGAGAAAAATTTAGTAGATGTCTTATGAAGCATGTTTTATAACTACTTACCATTTGTTGCAGTCCATTTGAACAGTTGAACCAGCTGGCATCCTTTTATCCTTATAAACACAGGAACAGTCTTTCGGTAAAACGCATTTGTCTTCATCTCTAATTGTTCCGGGTTTACATTGACACCCAGGACTGCAACTTTTATAACATTCCGCAGGGACAAATGAATACAACCGGCTACATGTTGGTTCACAAGATGTGGTACATTCAGTATAAACGAAACCTGCGGGGCATGTTTTCGCTGAAATCAGGCAAATAAATGAATTTATTAATTTGATTTCTCAACACAGATAAAAGCAATAAACCTAGAAGCGGTTCGCTCCCCTTAGGCAGCACACTCTTTCTCTCCTTATAAGTAGTAGTTCCCAGCGAGCCAACGATGTGTATTCTAACTATGCTTCACCTAAATTTACTTTCACTTTGTTTGTGTCACTCGGGGCTGTTCTGAAATAACTGTTGCCAAGTCTTCAGTTTTCAAACATTATTGGTCTCTGATGAGCCTCTGAATTTAGTGAAAGCATAATTTCTTTGCTAATTTGTTGAAATAACTCTACAATTATCTACACAATTTATATGGAGTTCTCTTTGGATTTTGATCCTTTCAATCATTGAATTAAAACTTTTCTTGGAATATATAACTTTATGATAGTGTTCAATATGTATGTTCATAAGTATGAGATCAATATCTGCCATTCTTTCACACTCCCCAAATTCGTCAAATTATAGAAATTTTAAACGGTAATAATTTCAAGAACAAAATAGTATCTTATCAAAGTATCAAAGCCTTAGAGTGTAGCAGAGGCCATTAAATCTCTAGTCTAACTTACATTCAATTGAAATATTTCAACTACCTGCAAAAAGTTTTATAATTTGATATAATACATATTTATTATCATTGAAATTATATTTTTTCATACCAAAAATACAGTACACACACATAGACAAACACAAACACACATAAATACACACACATACACATCCATATACATACATACGTATACATAAACACACACACATACATATACATACATACAAATAATATACACACATACATATACGTATACACACACATACATATATATATATATATATTATATATATATATATATATATATATATATATATACTCCCTGCTTCCATTTCCTGAACGCCTATTAATAATAATACTGTAATTGTTCCATTGTTGTTGTTTTTTTGTTTCCCGTTTGGATTAAAATTATATTATATATATATATATATATATATATATATATACACACGCACATACATATACATACGCATACACATCTGTTGGAATACCGCAACTGATTCACATGTAAATTCCATAATGTACTTTTTGCCCTGAAGATATTTCGCTCAAAATCTTTAAAAAATGCAAAATTATTTTATTATATATATTTTGTAATTTGTATTGAGTGTTAATTGAAACGAATGTAGGCAATGTTAAGGCGCCAAGAAGGTGATCTAGCAGAATCGTTAGTACGCCGGACAAAACTCTTAGTAGCATTTCGTCCGTCTTTACATTCTGAGTTCAAATTCTGCCAAAGCTAACTTTGTCTTTCATCCTTTCGGGGTCGATAACATAAGAACTAGTTGAACATCGGGATCGCTGTAATCGACTTATCTCCCTTTCCGAGCTGGCGGAGTCGTTAGCACACCAGACAATGAATAGCGGCATTTCGTCTGTCTATATGTTTTGAGTTCAAACTCCACCGAGATTGACTTTGCCTTTCATCATTTCGGGGTCAGTAAAATAAATACCAGTTGAGCACAAGGATTAATGTAATCGACTACCAAATTTCAGGCCTTGAGCCTGTTGTAAAAAGAATTATTATTGGACAATATAAATGATTATTGACTGTTAATCAGTGGTGACAGGACCTAATCTACTATTTGAATCAAAGAAAATATGCTGCCATTGTTTTTTTATTATTATTAATTTTACATTGCTGCTACTATTTATTAGTAACAGTTTTTTACGGAAGAGTTACCTTTCTTTATTTTCTCTGGTGATATGAGGTTGAACAGAACTGGAATAGATGCCTCATAGCATCCTATACGACGCTCTAACAATTTCGTTAGTAGAGTGACTTGGATTGATACTTTATGTATCGACCGCGAAGGAATGAAAGGCAAAGTTGACAGTGGTGAGATTGAACTCGGATCGTAGAGAGTCGAATCAAATACAGCAATGCATTCTATCCGACGCTGTAACGATTCTACCAGCTTGCTGCTTTACTAAGTGCCAGATATTAACCATCTATGTTAATAAAAGCGAAATTCTGTCTGTCTGTCTGGGGCTCTTGTATCTCAGTTTACATTTGCTCTACATAGACATATAACTTTTTGGAATCAGGATGATCCTAGTATCTGCCCTTCATTTCGTTCTTGAACATTCAGTATTAGGATCTGATTTAAAAGTATTTGGGTTGTTATTTCTAACAGGTAAAGCAACCGCAAGAGGTTTCAAAGCCATAACTATTACTGAGATAGATGAACAAGAGTTACTTCCCCTAGCTTAATATTTTACTAAGCAAAGTAGTTCTTCTATCTATTTTAGTTATGAAGACTGCAGCCACGTTGGGGCACCACCTTGAAGAATTTTAATCGATCTAATCGACAGCAGTTCTTTCTTTCTTATGCCTGGTATTTTTTATTGACTTCTTTTACCGTACCGCTAAGTTACGTGAACGAAAACCCACCAACACCAGTTATCAAGCGATGCTGGGGTATAAACACAGACACAAAGCCACTATATAATATATATTAATAAGTTTCTTAACTCTTTGGATACTCCTAGAATGTCTTCACACAAACTGACATTGAAGAAAGGAGTTCCAATCATGCTTTTGAGAAATCTGGAACCCACATAGCTGTGCAATGGAACAAGACGGATTGTCAGGCAAATGCATCCACATCTTATGAAAGCAACAATCCTCACTGGACAAGGAAAGGGAGAAAATCTGTTTATTCCCATAGTGAGGTCTATGCTAGTTTTTCCAGATTTGGAAATGGCTACAATCCCTTTAAACTCACACCAAATGTTAAAATCAAGAATATTGTTTATCCTGCTGCTTTTCAGTGATCTCCAAAGGTCCCAGATACAAAATTCTCCAAACATGGTACTGTCTGATAAAAATGTTTTATTATCATTTCACCCTTTAGTTTTGGGCCGCCAACGCAATTAGCCCTCTGTAAGAGCTATCTTAAAAGCCTCCACGGAGTGCGGGCTTTTGAGCATGTTAAGTGATAAATATGAATTGTTAATTAATTGATAAACTGATAATCTTTATTAAACGTAGTCATTGTTTTTATTTGTTTTCAAAATTTGTATATTCGTAATATTATATATATATATATATATATATATATATATTATATATATATATATATATATATATATATATATGTATCACTTTTTAAGTTATCGCTACACATTTTCTGCAGAACTTATGATCGCAATTCGAAATACGGTGTACCAAGCAGCAAGTAATACACACACAGGCGCGCGCGCGCATATGTATTTATCTACATATTTATATACAGTCAGCTCGCCATGTTGGACCGTTTAATGTATATATATATATATATATATGTCCGGATGTTTTGCGTTCTTGTCCATTTTGTATTTTATGATATATATATATATATATATTAGTCAATTTAGGGTAGCAAAAAAATTCAATAGAAATTTATCGCTACCAGCGGCCTGGTGGAAAAGAGAAAATAGTCATCGACTAAATATATAAATATAACAATTTAGGAGTGACCCTAACAGGTCACTCGTCCACCAGAAAGAGCAGCCATAACTCACACCGCCAAGTAGTAGTAATTCAGAAATTAGGTGAAAATTTAAAAACATTTACCCTAATTCATCTTTTAGACGTTGCAACGTTTCTGTGTCATTAATGATTAAATTAGCTTAATTAATTAAATTAAGCTAATCTACCATAGGTTACACTTCATCAGTAAAAAACCTGGGAGAGACAAATATACACGAGGCGTCCGTGTATATTTGTCTCTCCC
>NC_043005.1:51175619-51183119 GCF_006345805.1 Octopus sinensis | reverse complement strand
AGGAAGAAAAGCGGCGTGGAAAATGCTTTGTTTTTTATTTCTTATGGTTCACACACACACACACACACACACACACACACACAAATGCACACAAGTACACACGTACACAGACGAACGTATGCGCATTCAAATATCCGCGCTCTCGTAAAATAGATACTTAACATTAAATATATCCGTGCACACATATGTACGCACAATCAGTCATGGGTACTACACGGGTATACATCGAAACGCTCTCACACACTCAAAAATATGTAAGCGCATTTCACAAAATACTTGAACACATATAGCAATGCACTCAACCAACCGTAAACGTACTGAGACATGCACATTTATACATATACACACATGGACAGACAGACAGACAGACACACACACACACACACACACACATGCAGGCACATAGAAACTCGAGTACGCTAAAGACCGCGCTGCGCGCGCACACATACGCATTACATTATATGCGCTGAATCACGTACACATATACATTCAAACGTGAATATACTTACATTGACTCATGCACACATACATCAGATATTAAGTACAGACAAAGAGACACACGCACAATATGGCATTCACACACACACACATGAATATGCACACTTTGACACATAAACAAAACCACTGTTGCACATAGAAACAAACACACACACATATATATATAGACATGTATCAGCACATTGTAATACAAAGATACTGAGGTATACGCTGATAAATTTACCCAATTTCAAGAATTTTTCCAATCACGTACTTAGCAATAACCGAAACGAGAAATTTGAAGATCCGAGGAGGTAAATTCGGGAATTTCATTCGAGGAAATTGTTTTAAGGTTGAAAATTGTTTTAAGGTTGAAAATTCTCTTTTATGTTTTTATCATTATTGGTACTGTTTGATGTATTGGCTTTCATGCCTATAATTAATGACAGCGAATTGGCAAAACCATTGGTGTCCAGGGTGCTGAAAGGTATTTGTACTGTACAGAAGCCTGAAAGAAACACCTTGCGATACTTGTCTCAGTTTTCTGAGCTATTTAACATTGTTCCGAGGGAGATCAAAGAGGAAAAAGATCCCATCAACTTTAAACAGAGTCTGGATAGATTCCTTCAAAGAATACCAGATAAGCCACCCATAATTGGATACAACTCACCCAACAAAAACTCACTACTTGAACAAAACTGGATACAACTCACCCAACAAGAACTCACTACTTGAACAAAACTTGACTTAAACAGGATTCGAATAATCCTATCAGGTGGTGCTATTAAGTTAGACATGGCCTGGACCAATCTCTGGTCGAAACATATCTAAGTTTATCTAAGTCTAAGTTTATGTGTTGAAATCTCATCAAGGTTAATTTTGATTTTTCAGCCTTTCGAGGTCGATCAAATAAAACAGAATTGTCAGAGCGTCGAACAAACTGACTTGCAGTATCTGTTCCGTTTGTTCTTTAGCGGTGAACTCAATCTCTCGCTTGGATGGACATTATCACCTTCTGATCCTTGGATGCTTTTAGCAGAGCGCATTCTAATAATAAATAAATGCGCTTTTTTAAAGCCTAGCCAGGCTCATGGGCCCGGTTTCCCGGTTTCAATGGCATATGTGTTCCCCAGCTGGATGGGATGCCAGTCCATCGCAGCGTTACTCATTTTTGCCAGCTGAGTGGACTGGAGCAACGTGAAATGAAGCGTTTTGCTCAAGAACAGAACGCATCGCCCGATCCAGGAATCGAAACCACAATCTTACGATCATGATGCTGACACCCTAACCACTAAGTCACGCGCCTCCACAGAGCGCACTCTGCTGTAAGCTTTAAACGTTTTCCATAGTGTTGGAGGCCAAGGGAATTATGACTCATGGGTATTGCCCTTTCATCCCTGGAGTGATAATGCCACACTAATATAAGGTTGTTAAGGTTACACAAGGTTATGTTTATTTCCCGATTACTCTGACCAATATAATACCTATTTATTCACATTGTTATAAATTAATCACTCATTGTCTTGTAATTTCGCGATTTCGTTGTCGTAATTATTTATTTTTAGAATGACATTGCAGAAATAGGCGTGAGAGTATGTATCTGGCCAGTTTGAACATAACATAGGTCGAATATTTGGGTCGTATATGGTTGGCGTAAATGCTAAACGGCTAAGGAAGAAAACCAACTGCATGAATATTTCAGAATATGTGTGTGTGTGTGTGTGTGTGTGTGTGTGTGTGTGCGTGTGTGCGTGTTGGTAGATAGATAGGTAGGTAGGTATACTAACCAGTTGGTGGCACTGCTTAAAAGCATTTGAATGTAGATAAGAACATTTTTGGGCAGCAACCATCTTCATCTGAGCTCCAGTGCAAAAATCTGGAATACCGAATACTGGTTTGCACTGAAAATATAAAGGTGTTAAAAGTTTGATAGCATCATTCTTGGAGTTGTTGTTCATATTGTTGTAATGGTTGTCTTCATTGTCATTGCAGTTGCTGCTATTTCTTGCGATTCGAGTGACCATGTACTCAGTGGCTTAGTGGTGTTTGAATATAAGACCCTAAAAGGACGTGCAGCCGATGTGGTTGTGAAGACCCCATTTCAACGCTAACTTAACAAATCTATGATCAAATGCTTTCTATCTATGACCACTCCATCATAACGTGTCCCTCCATCATTTTAAGATGGAACAATGTGTGGAGTCAAAAAGATTTCTTGCAATTTCAAGAAGCCACGTGAGGGTTCTCTCTGCGAAGTATATCTAGCTACTATTTTATGATGTAGTAAGCTAGGATACTTAAAAAAATGAAAATTGTACCATCATTTATGCTAACAACCACTATGGAATCGGAGAATAACAGTAAAAATAAAAGACAGCAGGGACAACTGTTTTGTTAACATAATTTCATGAAATTAAAGTAAATAAAAAGTTTTGTTTAAAGTTTGTTTTATATATATATATATATATATATATATATTCTTTTACCTGTTTCAGTCATTTGACAGCGGCCATGCTGGAGCACCGCCTCGAAGGGTTTTAGTCGAACAAATCGACCCCCGGACTTATTATTTTTGAAGCCTTGTACTTCTTCTATCGGTTTTTTTAGCCGAATCTCTACCTTACAGGGACTTAAACACCAACACCGTTGTCAAGTGATGATCGGGAGTGGGGGGTGATCACAGACGCAAAGACACACAGACACAGACACACACCAATGACGGTGCAATTTTAACTTTTTAAAAGTATCTTAGCTTATTACATCATAAAATAGTAGTTAATATCATTAACAACGGTAATATATATATATATATATATATATATATATATATATATATATATATATATATATTTTATATATATATATATGTATGTATATATACATATATATATATCTATATATAGATAATATATATATATATATATATGATGTATGTATGGTGTGTGTAGGTGGGTGCGTGTGTCTATCTTTGTGTCTGTGTTTGTTCTCCCTCCGTCAGCTTGACAACCGGTGTTGGTGTGTTTACAGCTCCGTAACTTCGCGGTTCGGCAAAGAGGCCGATAGAATAATTACTTGGCTTAAAAGAAATAAGTCCTGGGGTCCATTTGTTCGACTAAAACCCTTCAAAGCGTGGCTGCAGCCAAATGACTGAAACAAGTAAAAGATGAAAAAATAAATAAATAGATAAATAAATAAAAGATAATGTTTCTGAATCAAATTTGGTAACTCACCTCGGCTTTATTAGTTTTTATGAGGTAGCTATTTGCGAAGGTGTCGCTATCCTTCATGACTTTGCCGCTGAGTGCTTGAAAATCGTCTGGAAGGAAGATGAAAGCAGATTTGAATTATGACTAGATTGCATATATTTATTATAAGGTCTAGAAATTTGGGTGCATGCAAACATAATTTATTAAAGAATGGGAGGTGTTACAGTTATATTTATTATTTATATTATATAGGCGCAGGAGTGGCTGTGTGGTAAGTAGCTTGTTTACCAACCACATGGTTCCGGGTTCAGTCCCACAGCGTGGCACCTTGGGCAAGTGTCTTCTACTATAGCCTCGGGCCGACCAAAGCCTTGTGAGGGGATTTGGTAGACGGAAACTGAAAGAAGCCCGTCGTATATATGTATATATATATAATATATATTATATATATATGCGTGTGTGTGTCTGTGTTTGTCCCCCTAGCATTGCTTGACAACCGATGCTGGTGCGTTTATGTCCCCGTTAGTTAGCGGTTCGGCAGAATAAGTACTGGGCTTACAAAAGAATAAGTCGCGAGGTCGAGTTGCTCGATTAAAGGCGGTGCTCCAGCATGGCCGCAGTCAAATGACTGAAACAAGTAAAAGAGTATGAATGTAACCTATCAGGTAGTCTAGTATCCTGTCTGACGTCCTTCAGGCAACTCGAAGATGGATTGAGCTCTCGAGCCCTGTAGAGTAAATTCACTCAGGAGAAGGCCAATCTGATGTAAGGCATACAGCTTGCTTGTCACCGCAGCCGTCTAAGCCCGTTGAGTTACTGTGGTCAGACCTCCAATAGTTAAAGAAAAAAGTGGGATCGGATTGCGCGGAATGTGTCTCACTTTAAAACGACTACAACGATGGAGGAGAGACTAAACCGACAGACTTTGGATGGTACACAGCCGAAAATTCACATGTTAGGCGGCGGTTTCTCATGACATGCAGGCATTATCACCACCACCATCACCACCAACACAGCCACCACCAACTTCATCATCACCATAATCATCACCACCATCATCAATCATTTACTTGGTGATCATAAAAAGTATATTATTAGATAGATTAAATATGTTGAAGAAGTTGTATACACTAGTACAGCAGACTCAGTTAAATATATTGTGTAATATAGTTAATCAAAGATATTTGTATAGTGCATTCAATTTAAATATATTGTATAGTACCTTATTTTTCTTTAAAGATATTTTATAATATTTGTGGTGTCCTCATAATTATCCGCTTGCAAGGCGGGGTGAGAATAAAAATTTGAATTTGAAATGAATGAATTTGAGGAAGAAGATGCACAGTGTTCACATATTTAATTGTTTTTATCTTTTGTCACAATTCCTAACCAGTGATAATCATGTCTGGAGCTATATCATTCTTTTTAGAAATCATCAGCATAATTTAACCTGTAATTCATTAATGATTCATTCTACAATATATTGCATATTTACCTATTGATATTTATGCTTGTCTTGTTAAAATTAATGCACAGCATATTTTGTTCAAGATATTTGTATAATACACACACACACACACACACACACACACACACACACACACACACACAACACACACACACACACACACATACACACATATATATATATGTATATAGTAGAAATATGTTACAAAAAGAAAATATAAAATACACTTGGAAATGTAAGGGTAAAATGTGAAAAAATCAATGCAAATAAAAGGCTATTGGTTTACGCAAAGCTATTCATCGTTTGAAAAACACCGGCCGTGTTCTCTTACTCTTTTATTATTATTATCATCTTATAATCATCGCATAATAATGACTTTTATGACTCGTATTACTACCTCAGTCAATCTAAATGTATATATTTGTCGTTACCTGTCATAAATAGCCTTTTTTTTTTATTTGCAATGTTAATTTTCGTTGATTTTTCATATATGTATATATATATATATATAAAGGGTAAAGACCCCCTTCGGTCATGAATGACCATGGGATTGCACCTAGAAAGTTACCCTCCTAGACACAAGTCCGGGCAAGGTTGTTTATGGAAGACCAGCAGTCGCCCATGCATACCGGCCTCCCCTCTCCACGCCACCAGTGTTATCCAAGGGAAAGACAAAGGTCGATACAGCTTGGAACCAGTGACGTCGCAACTCATTTCTACAGCTGAGTGAACTGGAGCAACGTGAAATAAAGTGTTTTGCTCAAGAACACAACATATATATATATATACATGTGTGTGTATATGTATGTATGTGTGTATGTACGCGTGTGTGTATGCGTGTATATGTATGTAGATAAAGATATTGTATAATATAGTAACTCAAAGGTATTATATACTGTATCATATATTGAGTGATTACTGTATAATGCATCTGAAGATGTATATTATACATTTAGTTAAGGATGTTCATAAGTAAACATTAACCAGTCCAACGTTATAGCAGAAGATAGCTGCCCAAAGCGCCGAGCAGTAGGACTGAACTCGAAACCACAAAGTAGATTTCGATACCGCAAAGTAGATTTCTTAACTATACAGTCATGCCTGTGTGAAAAATTTGCTCAAATATATTGTACAAATATTGTATAATATTTTCAGTAATATATGTTCCAGAAATTTTTCACTAAGATATATTATAAAATATTTTGTTAAAGATACTGCATGAATTATTGAATTGGAGAATTAAATATATTGTATCAGTTATTGCAGGAGACGTTCTTCCAATAACATTTTCATTATTTTTGCCAAAGTAGGACCTACTCTAAATTTACAGAGAATCTGTATATCTTTCTTTATGATTACCCCTGCCATCCACACATTACTTAGTACTTTTGTCATTCATGCTGCTGACTCAGTTCTTCAGGTACTTTGTTGTAAATCTAAATACAAACGTTTAGAAATTCGTATTGCGTGATGTTAAATTCTACCTTTTCACTATCCGAGTCATTTCTACTCGTTCTTTACAATGGGCATCATATAACTTACTTACCTCTGTAATCGTTGTTATAGTTTCCACACAGTCCTTGAAGGAGGGAGCATTGCCTGTGGGTTTCGGTCAATGTTAAATAAACAGAAGCCTCACATCCCATCTTCATTCTTACACCTATAGCACTGTTTTCAAGTCGGATCATTCCATTTTTCTTCTGAATAGTCACGCCTATTTCAAAAACAAGTTTGAACATTTATCAAGAGAAATTAAAGTATAAGTCTTGGTAAAATAACGTGTAATAGCTAAACATTTATGAAAGCATGTCTAAGAAACATTATCTCTAGTATGAAAACTTATCATACTCGGTTCATTGGCGCAAAGGATCCTCGGACATCGGTATTTCAACATGTTTCTTGTCAGCCAGAAGTACCATTTTCTTTTGAGCTTAAACAAGTTTTGCTTATACCTTCAGCAAAAAAATTACTTACTGATTGGCACTTATATCTGCCAATCGATAAAACAATCGTTATTTGCTATAGTGTGACTCCCATATTTATTCTTAATATATCCCGGGATATTCGAACGAAAATTTACAGGTCACTATTATGTACGTCATCGGAAAACAACTTCACCCTTTTACGAAGCCAGTGTGTTCATGACACACTCGATTCGAGACACATGTCGAAAATTGGTGTCTCAGAATCCCTTGCACCAATGAGTCTAGCGCCATTTAAATTACTGCACAGTAAATCGCTGAATTTCCATGTAGTCACTTTTTATTATATTTTTTCTCACAAGGTCTGCGTCAACAGACGACTATATTTGAAAACATTTGCCAAAAACTTAAAAGCATTAGGATTCAG
>NC_043005.1:51158119-51173119 GCF_006345805.1 Octopus sinensis | reverse complement strand
CCGAAAGGATAAAAGGCGATGTTGAACCTGGTGGCATTTGAACTCAGAACATTATTTTCTACTCGAGGTACAAGGCCCGAAATTTTGGGGGAGGGGGAGAGACAGTCGATTAGATCGACCCCAGTACACAACTGGTACTTGATTTATCGACCTCGAATGGATAAAAGGCTTAGTCGACCTCGGCGGAATTTGAACTCAGAACATTAAGACAGACGAAATACCTATTTCTTTACTACCCACAAGGGGCTAAACACAGAGAGGACAAACAAGAACACATAAGGGATTAAGTCGATTGCTTCGACTCCAGTGCGTAACTGGTACTTAATTTATCGACCCCGAAAGGATGAAAGGCAAAGTCGACCTCGGCGGAATTTGAACTCAGAACGTTGCGACAGACGAAATACCGCTAAGCATTTCGCATGTCGCGCTAACGTTTCTGCCAGCTCGCCGCCTTACGACAGACGAAATACCGCTAAGCGTTTCGTCCGGCGTGCTAACGATTCTGCCAGCTCGCTGCCTTAATAATAATGGTAATAATAATAATCCTTTCTACTATCGGCACAAGTCCTGAAATTTTAGGGGAGGGGGCCAGCCGATTAGATCAACCTCAGTATGCAACTGGTACTTAATTTATCGACCCTGAAAGGATGAAAAGTCAACTACCTTAGTCGACCTCGTCGGATTTTGAACTCAGAACGTAGCGGCAGACGAAATACCTATTTCTTTATTACCCACAAGGGGCTAAACACAGAGGGGACAAACAAGGACAGACATAGGTATTAAGTCGATTACATCGACCCCAATGCGTAACTGGTACTTAATTTATCGACCCCGAAAGGATGAAAGGCAAAGTCGACCTCGGCGGAATTTGAACTCACAACGTAACGGCAGCCGAAATACCGCTAAGCATTTCGCCCGGCGTGCTAACGATTCTGCCAGCTCGCCGCCTTACTACTACTACTACTGCTACTGCTGCTGCTACTACTACTACTACTACTACTACTAATAATAATAATAAAAAGCTTACCTTTCTGCATGTTGTGAAGCTGTTACAGTTGTGAGATTCGATCTCCACGTACCAGTTTTTCCCTTCACTGGCTAAAGTGTATCTGCATGCTCCGCCAAAATCATAGTTACTTCCGTCAAATGTTCTATAGCTGTATATACCATAGACGCGGCAAGTGGCGAAACCCACATTCACGATTTTCTTTGTTACTTTATTCAGTGCACTTTGATCAAGGGTGACTGAAAGCAGAAAAGTTAATATATTTACAGTACATAATAAAATAATACGGCTCTATGGATTCGGTGTCTTGTTATATTTACTGATAAGCGGCTTAGATTTCTGCATTAGTTTTCTTGAAACCAGCAGGCATGTTGGAAATCCTTTACATACTTCAGATATCATTGTTTATATTAAATGCTTCACCAATTTCTAATATTCTACCACTTTGTCCACTGCTTTTAATATCTACGTAAAGATTTTTAGATCTGTGCCATAAGTATTTTTTATTCTTTATATATATAAGAATCTACACACACACACACACACACATACACACACACATGTATATGTATATATATATATATATATATATATATATATATATATATATATATGTGTGTGTGTGTGTGTGTGTGTGTGTATATGTATATATACAAGTTAAAAAATATACATGTCTCTGTGTGTATAGATTGTTTCAAGTGATGTACAAATTTTGTATATTAAGAAAAAGGAGGTAGTAAGAATTTTGGATATTAGTACTTTCGTCCACTTCAGGGAAACTGTTCGGATAAGTTTTACAAAAAATTTCGTTGCTTATTATTATTATTATTAGCTATTTATCGCCACCTTAGCCGCGTGCACGAACGCAATGCGTCCGTGTGTTACGCACGCTATCGGACACACACTCGAGGTCGATATTGCTGCCGAGATGACGGCTTTCCGATCGTACCGCCGGTCGCCGGCCGCCAACTTTTTGCTCCGAACGTTACTGCTCTCTACTATTAATCGTTTGCTTGCATCCAACTTTAATTAATTATATCATCATCATCATCATCGATTAACGTCCGTTTTACATGATGGCATGGGTTGGACAGTTTGACTGAAATCTTGGAGAGCCAGCGGCTGCGACAGGCTCCATCTAGTCTAGCATAATTGACCCGGTATTCTTCACTGTACTCGTTGCCAACCCTCACCTTACTGTACATGGCTTGTACAGCTCTCACTAACCATTCATCCATCCCTAGTCTCCTCATTGACCACCAGATAAAAAAATTATCTTGTGGTTACCCACAACCGTAGTAGAACTGGGGATGAGCCACAATGCAGCTGTAGCCTATAACAGTTATGTGCGAGAAGTATGCGCACATGACTTGCTCATGAACCCAGTTCAAACGAAACTAGTCTATATTCATGATTATTTTACTATTCAATTGAAACTTATGAGGGGTGTATTTTGGTCAGAAATATAGTACCGAAAGGATTAACAATCATTGGAGAAATTTCTAATGCTTGCCAGCAATTTCCCCCAAAGTCACTTTTTTCGTGTCTGCCGCCACATGAATTCGCAGAGATACGAGTCAATCATAGAACGGTGTGTACCACACCGTCGCTTGTTACCCCGTTCCAAACACGCGCCCAAGTACTCTCTATTTGTTGGGTATGTGTGTTATCAACGGAGTTAACAAACTCGACGCTGTGGTTCACTGTTCTATGTTGAAAATTGTATCCCTCGATCTCTGGAATGTGTGAATAAGCCCTCCAAAGGTCACTAAATATTGTGGTACCCGGGAGGATCGAGCGGCGGATGCATTCTTCGAGTGTGTCGCACTGTAGCCAGTTCCTTGACCCAAGAGTACAAAAAAATTACTACAGTCCGCAGAGGAAGTGTGGTACCTTCTAGCCATGTCCCCTTTCGGACAGACACTCTCTCACAGCAACCTTTGCGACTACACCGCCAGCAAACATTCTTCTCTACCAATTTCTTTTTCATCAGGTGCCCTTTTCTACAATTTTTAGTATTGGGTATAGTACCCCTTCTACCAAGAAAGCTTCAGTATCCTCCTACGCTTTTATTGCATCGAACAACTCGCCTAGACTAGCCATTTTCAAGAAACAAATTAATTTACAATTCAAGAAATAAAGTAAACCTAAAAGCAATCGAAAATAGTTTAACAATTAAGAAAATAAAATGAAAGGCTAAAACCAAAGCAATCGAAAATAGTTTAACAATTAACAAACAAAATAATTTTATATACACGCGTATCTCAAAGCAAACAAAATAAACTGGCAAAATAATTTTATATACACTCGTATCTCAAAACAAACAAAATAAACCGAAAAGCTAAAACCAAACGAATAATTTTATATACACGCGTATGTCATAAATAGCAGTGACAAACTAAGTAGACACCGCAGGAAGTTGTTGCTGACAAACTACAGCAGTAATTGTATTCGCCTCAATAAACGTCATTGATTGGTTGAAATTGCCGAAATGCAAGAAATTTAACAACAAATAGCTTACAAACTACAGAATTTTCTCAAGAAAGCCAAAAGAAAAAGATGTTTTATGTGACACATTCTATCAGTATACGAAGTTTAAAATTGTTTAGTTACAAATAGCTATTTTTTAAATGTGCCGGTTAAAGTGAAAAGACCCAAATTCTTATTAGAACACTAGCAGTACTAACATACTGTAACCAAGATAAACCCTCTAGAAAGGCATGTTAGCCTATTATTCTTGTTTGATTAGTTGAAAAATACTATCAAGTAATTTTTTAATGTAATACAACAACTTACCCTTTTCTGATTGAGGGCACACGTCGCACGAAAGTGACGAACCCCAACTGTTACCACGGGTTCCATTTCCGAAACAACAGTCTTTTGCTTGCATCAAACGATCTTCCATGTTATTCGGGTTTTCACCTTTGCATATTTTCCCTTTGTAGCAGTATTTCATTTCAGCGGTCACAGCTAAAAATAAAAAAATAAATCACGTAATTTTGATGAATGTATTGATATTCACATTACTGCATTTTCTATTATCTCATTAAACGTATTATTAACTACTGGTTCTAACGTTCCTTTTATGAACATATTAATGACTTTATTATGCCATCATCATCCGAATCGTATTGGTCTTTCGCTAGCTGAAAAATCTTATCTGCACATACTATGGCTACAGATGATGCCAGTTGTGTGATAACTGAACTGGTTGATCCTGACCGTTGATAATTTATCGTCTCTTTATACGTGCAGCATCTAGTGATATTTGCCATTGGATCGATAAGTTCATCTGCTGAAATAATTCACACCCATCATGCAACGTACCCCGGCTAAGGTACCCTAATATGTGGATCAGAGTAGACCTGGAGACAATATTGGCTAATATTGGCTGTTTTATTGCTAGGAGAAATATGAACAGTGACAATAGAATAATATGGCATTGAAGAACGCGCAGTGGCACAATAATTTATTCAGAACAAAGGCTTACTTTTCGTTTGAGTTAAAATCTTCATCAAACTAAAATTCTGTTCCGTCGCCCGGTTTAATATCACCACCTGGCCCTGGGACACCTTTAAGTGAATTCCCTCGATTGAAAGCATTCGACCTAGGTCAAATTTCTGTGGATAATTGCCTTCCACAAATTACAGAGGCCTTGAAAAGAGCTTATAGATATCACCTTCCCTGATAAAAGCCCATAATAAAAGAAGAAATACTTACATGTGGTAATTTCACCGCATCTGTATCCACTAAAGCCCTTAAGACAACTGCATACATTGGGGCTGACGCAAGAGCCCTTGTTCTTACATGCAGGTATGCAGACGGCTGTATAAAAGATAAGTAAAGAAAATGAATGAGAGTCTTGCTTAAAACAAATCCTCATTGGGGGCGGCCGATGTAACTGCGTGACTTTTATTCACTTTTTACAGGCAATGCATGCGCAATGGAATGTTATCATTCAACTGAAAATTAACAATGGAACGTGAAACCGACTATAAGGGCCAGCTGATTTCTTAGTGTCGATTTGTTAGGCATAGAACTAACATTACATATTCATAGGAGAGGGTAACGGTTTGTGGTATTAAATATTTTCTTGATGTTATCTGTGGCGTAGATCAAAATAAAAATGACTGCCAGTAGAAGTAGAAACAAGCACGTCGATTAGATTTCGCAAGGAAATTATCTATTCTTTAATGTTACTCGAAAAAGCCACAAGTGAATGATATTTGGAATGGAGGTGTGATATTCATTCGGATAAGAAAAGTAAAGGGAAGAGAGAGATTTAGATAGAGACAGAGATAGAGAGGGAGAGAGAGAAAGAGAAGGAAAACGTGAGAGAGGATGAGGGATGGACATACAAAAAGAGGTGAAAACTACATACAAACTAATCGTTACCAATTCTGACTAGTCGTACCTATGATCAAAGGTGTTACAGTAATATGCTTCCTCTCTTTTTTAACACGATAGTGTGATCTTGTTTCTATTGCTATATGAGCAAGCGACCACATAGAAGTTCTCTCGTTGGCTTCTGCTTACTGATGTTGTTTACACCAGATCAAGTCCGAGAGAACTGAGGTGTGATCGAATGCATTCCGGTTGTGACCTTCTCGTCTCTAAAGGGTATGTAAGACTATGTTATGAAATACACCATTTCTTTATCTAAGATCGGCATTTGATTTGAGGAAGATTTAAGTGAGATTAATAGCAAGCCCAGTTACAGCATAGTGACTCTTTGTTGGCGCTTACCTGTAGACATTGTTTACCGTTTGAATCCGTTTGACCTGGAAACTGAATTTTCTCGAAGTATTTTTAATAATTCATTTTTATCTTAGGCACTTTCCACCAAGACTATTGGTGAGATTGAAATAAAAGAAGCTGAACCGTAAAGCAAAAAAGGATCGCAGACTCCACATGTCAAGAAATTTACGTCTTGTGCAATGCACCTGATCCATCAAATTAATATAAATTAGACTGTGTGATAATCATGGCTTTACTAAAAGCGTTAAAAGGGCAAGGAATATGAAATAGCTCCAATAGCAAAGCGAAGCCCTTGTCATAGACTTCATCTGTAATGAGATGGCCTCATAAAGGAGCAAATGTTTAACCACCAGGAGAATCTCAGGGACAATCGAAAATTGCCCCCTTGTCCTCAAGACCAAAAGACCAAAAGGACTAATGGCCCTTTCTACTTACATCCAGTAGAGTCAGCGAAGACGTGGATAGCTAAGAGAGGTAGCAAACTGTCGGAGACAGTACAAAATGTAGTAAAGGAAGTTCCCCTTCTAAAGAGAAAAAGTGAGTTTTAAGAAAAGCGTTCAGGACAGGCAAAAGAAAGGTCTATATTTCTCCTGGACGAAATCAAGACAGAAAAACCCAAATGCTCCTCAAAAGTTATGAACTTTACACTTCTAAAAACATCTGACCACGACTTCGTTGACATTCTAAACGAACTTCGGAAGTGAACCTGAAATAAGTATCTACTAGTTTCTAAAGAAATGAGGGTCGCGTACAAAGAAAACCCAAATGGTAGACTGCTTGTGAAAACCGTACCAAAAATCTATTGGCAGATGCACTTCAGCTTAACCCCAAATTCGCAGTGATATTGGCCGCTGGTTCGATGTTTTGTTTGAAGCACAATATAGACGGTTCGCATGTGCACAAGAAACGTGGAATACATAATCGAAAAATATCAACCTAGATTATTAAGATTTGCATGTTTTATGACCAACAAAGGGCGCAAGGGTGTTCCTGAATTTCACCTCTTGTATCTATGGACATCCTATAGAAAACTGGCGGTGCAAAACAGGGTAACCTTGTACCACCAGCCGCATTCCTTCTCTTTTCGAGATCTATAAATAGTTATCAGGGGAAATGTTTGCCATGTAGACATAGCGATATAAACAAGAGTGCTTATATGGATCAAGAGCCCATATGAAAGGTTTTCTCGTGGTAACTATCACAGTATTTTGTGTTCTAACACAACATTCACTTTGAAGAGGGAATAAATATTACCTGATGTACATATATGATTTTTTTAAAAATTAGATTTATTAAAACTATTTTTAAATTACACACATTTTCTCAGATGAAGTTATGCAGAATATTAAGTAACAACAAAAGTAAAGAGTATAAGGAGAGAAATCAGGTGTACATTATGTAGTAGTAGAAGACAGTATAACAAAAAGTGACAAATTGAGATATTTGCTATATACACTACTTTTGCATGGGAATAAAGGGTAAATAACAAAACACATCAAGATGAAGAACTAAATGTTCAAGCAACGGTTGAAAATCAGTTAGTTGCCCCTGCAGGCATTAATTTCAGTTATAGGCAATACCTAGAGGAGCATTTAAGTGTTAACATCGCCAGAAATGTATCTCTAGCGAATTCAAAGAGCAAGTATTGGAGAGGAAAAATCGGAAATGGAAAGAATATGGGAGACTTACGTATAAGACATTTGGCTCCGGACCAGCCACCGCAGCAGGCATTTTTTTCAGTATTAACTCTTCTACAAAAGTAAGAAAAGATAGAAAAGTAAAGGTATATAAAATGATTCTTTCTGATTTTAGAACTAGTCCAGCAACTTTGAGGGGAAGGGAGTAACGCGATTATATCGAAAGGATAAAAGATAAAGTTGACCTTGGTGGTATTTGACCTCAGAACGTAAATAGTCGGAAGAAATGCTGCTAAGCATTTTGTCCGGAGTGATGACAAACTGCCAGCTCTTCGCCTTAAAGGTATACTGATGTTTCACATGGCAAAATATTTTAATATAATTCACAACAATTTGAGTTCAAATTCCACCGAGGCTGACTTTGTACTGGGGTCGATATAATCGTCTGGTCCCCTCCTCCAAAATTTCGAGCCTTGTGCCTAGAGTAGAAAAGAATAAATTATATATTTTAAGGCTGTAAGCTGGCAGAAACGTTAGCACGCCGGTCGAAATGCTTAGCGGTATTTCGTCTGCCGCTACGTTCTGAGTTCAAATTCCGCCGAGGTCGACTTTGCCTTTCATCCTTTCGGGGTCGATTAAATAAGTACCAGTTACGCACTGGGGTCGATATAATCGACTGGCTCCCTCCCCCAAAATTTCGTGCCTTGTAGTAAAATTTCGGGCCTAAAGTAGAAAAGAATATATATGGACTCTATGCTTCTTTTCCTTCCTTCATTTCAAATTCAAACTTCTAATCCCACATTATGTTGTAAGGAGATGGTTACCTCCCTTATATTAACGGCTATAGCCAGAGAGTGCCACAAGGTTTCGAATAATTCTAGTTGTGACTTCACGAAAATCTACTTTAAACGTCTGACGATGGTCTTAGTGCATGTGTGTTTACGAATGGCTGATTGTTGGACTACATAAAGGATTATCTATAGAAGATAATAGCCCAAAAGGTATCTACACCTCAACAATATATCAAAAACGTTTTTGAAATCGTTTGTAGTTGAGGTTAAAAGTATTGGGTACACACATGATAGGCTTTTTTCAGTTTCCGTTCATCAAATCCTCTCACAAGGTTTTGGTTGGTCCGGGGATGTAGGAGAAGACACTTGCCCAAGGCTCCACGGAGTGGGAGTGAACCTGGAACCTGGTTGGGAAGTAAATTTCTTACCACACAGCCACGCCTAAACAAAATTGTTTTTGCTCCGTAACTTCGACAATTTTAAAATTATGTATGTAATGGAAGAGCCCAAATGAAAATTGCAGAGAAAATACAAATGAGACATAATTAAAAAAAAAAACAAAAAAAAACAACTTTTCATTTCTAACATGAAATTAGATCTGAAAACATAAATTAAAATAGCTGTTTATTCTTTTGCATGATTCCAATAAGTTAAAAAATAAAAGGAATAAAGGAATAAATTCTGAATATTTCTTACTTGGTAAAAGTACAATCTGGACTGGATTGAATGTCTAGTGACCATTTATGGATTTTGTACATCAATTCGCCTTCGCTTAAGCCCAGAAGATTGGATGCCTTTTTATCCAAAGAATATCCTTTTCCTACCATTGCTAAAAATTTGCCGCATTTCTCCGTTACATTACTTGCAACTTTGGTTGACGTGGGACAAAATTGCCCTCTGTAAAATAAAAAAAAAACAGGAAAAGTGTAAAGTTTTTGTTTTTTTAATTAATGATTTTCGTTCATTTCCTTTTATACCTAGAGAAGTGAATGAGAGGCAAAGACGACGACTGGTAAATTCGACTGATGAAAGAATTAGATCCAGAATCTAAAACGACGTACCTAAGCACCACAAAAATTTTATTCGGTGATCCACGGATTTTAACACTTATTACTATTGTTTTGTTTCAAGATAAAGGTTTATAACTTTGCTAAGTAAAGGGATAGAAAGAGGAGAAAGGAGTAGAGATGGAATAGGAGAAAAAGAAGGAAGAAATAAAGAAGAGAAAAGGGAGGATGAGAAGAACTAGTGAAGAATTGGCGTCGATATAATCGACAGCAATTCTTCAGTATTATTCTGCCAATACGAAACATTACGACACCATATCTCTGTTATATCATATTAAAATGAATCGCTTAATAATGTGTATGTAACTTTTACGAAAAGAAATGAATTATTACTTTCTACAGTCTCTCTGAGACATTTAGAAATTCAATATTTCTAATTTCGGTGATTAGTAAATAAATTTTACTGATAATATGATATATTTGCAGAGAGGTTGCCGTCATCTCAGCGAGCGAGGCAGGCTACCCTGAACTGACGATGAGCAGTATACTCAGAAACATATGTCTTCAGGTGTCTTGTCCCGGCTTGCGGGGGTGATTGCCTCCCCTTTGCAAATATAAGGACACAGAAAATGTGTCAAAGCCGACAGGAGACGTCGATGTTTTCTAGGGCTAAATGGCGGTGGTGTAATTCCCTTACGAGACTGTCACATTGAGTTGACAGTATACGACCACTATATTAAAAAAAAACGTTTTTTTTTTCAATTTATAGGTTTAATCGAGGATCAACGAATTTATATTGATTCCTGTATCCTTTCATGTCTGTTGTGTGTTATTGAAGAAATAGAATGCAAAATAGAAAAAAAAATGGTTTAAATTTACTGTCGTTAATTATACAAAATATAAACTTGTCTAATGAATTCAGAAATACAGTCCTCCTCGTCCACCAACATACCGCCTCCTTCTCCCCATCATCATCATCAACAACAGCAACGCTATTAAGATAAGTATTATACTTATTATACAGAGATGACAAACAAGGACAGCCAAAGGGATTAAGTCGATTACATCGACCCCAGTGCGTAACTGGTACTTAATTTATCGACCCCGAAAGGATGAAAGGCTAAGTCGACCTCGGCGGAATTTGAACTTGGAACGTAACGACAGACGAAATACGGTTACACATTTCGCCCGGCGTGCTAACGTTTCTGCCAGCTCGCCGCCTTAACGATAAGTATTATGCTATCAGTTTCTTGCAGGATCAGAAGAGATATTTATTGTTGAAAATGCACACACTGGCATTCCGTCGGTTATGACGACAAGGCTTCCAGTTGATCCAATCAATGGAATAGCCTATTCATGAAATTAACGCGAAACTAACGTGAAAGTGGTTGAGCACTCCACCGGTACACGTAACCATAACGCACTTCTTAGGGAGATTCAGCATGATATAGAATGTGACAAGGCTGGCCCTTTGATATACAGCTGGTATTCATTTCTGCCAGCTGAGTGGACTGAAGCAATGGGACATAATGTGTTTTGCTGAAGGAAACAACGCGTTGCCGGGAATCGAATTCTCGAACTTACGATCGTAAGATGAACAGTCTAACCACCAAGCTACACACCTTCACTGCACCCCACCACTAGATTATATAATGTTTATACAGCTACCATACATCAATAAACGCTATATGTACTGTGTGAGAATTCTCCAAAATTCAGACAAAACAGCCAAATCAATTTCTAGATTCGTCACTTCGACATTTCGTAGCTTTTATTTCACGATACACCTGTAGTATGCTTATTGATTGTTGATGTTTTCTTCTGTTGAAGTTATTATCGATTTATTTTGATCAATACGTTGATGAGAAAGTTGTAACAGGAGGCCACATCAATAGATTGCCGTCACCAATCCAAAAACCGAATGAGAGATGATCCGTGTTTTGTCACATCCACACATTGAATTTAAATAACTATAGCCCATCTCTAAATCCTTAACTATTACAGATACATTTTCTTTGTTCTAGTCAAGATTAAAGGCTCATGACTTTTTAGAGGGAGTCGATATTGATGGGCGGAAGGAAGGAAAGTATTACCAAACCAGAGGCCTGGCTCCAATGCTTGAGGTACGCAAGGTACCAGATGATAGTGTTAAACCGGGCAACGAGGGAAAAGTCTACCGCTCAAGTAAGCCATGGCAGGATTTGTGATCAGAACGCAAAAGGCTGGATCAAATATTGCAAGGTGTCCTATCTGGCATTCTTACTGTTCCACCAATCCTCATGCCCCAGAAAAAAAACATCTAACACTCCTGGATCTGTTCGTTTTTATTTATCGACCCCGAAAAGCAATTTGTTCTTAGTAAAGAGTCAAAACAAATACCGCGAGGTATCCAATATCAGACCGAAACTCTAACGATTTCGCCATGCTGCCGCCTAGGCTTAATTTAGATAACTCATGAGATCGAGGCTACTTTTTTCTAGCATTTCGAACGACTACATTGAAACTATCTAGTTGACATCTCTTAGGGATGGATGTTGGATTTTGGTGTTTAACCTTGATCGAGTAGGCCTATGATGTAAAGCGTTCTGGCATTAACCACCTCATTCTTTTTCAGGATATTAAGGTGTCATATGAGGATTATTTATAACTGGCATTTCTAACAATTTGAGTAGTCACAAAGAAGCCAGCTTGTTGGTTCGTCCAAAATACGAATGACTGATATTGTTGTTTAGTCCCTGATCGAGTAGACCTGGGTGTGCTCCAGATTTGACTATCCCATTTTTTAAGGACTGATAAGGATTGTTATCAGGGCATCCTCTCATTCATTTCTAACTATGGCACTTAGAAATTCCCTTGGCATCATGAATTTGGATTGTGTGTATGTATGTGTGTGTGAGTGTGCATTTGTACGCCTGCGTGTGTATGGAAGGCTACAGAGATGCATTTATATTTACTACATATTTTGAGCATGTTTTCTCTCGTTCACTTCGTGTTATTCAGAATGAGGAAACCTTATGTTTAGTTGTTTTCGATTACGGTGGTGAGCTGGCAAACTCGTTAGCACGCCGGGCGTCCGTCTTTACGTTCCGAGTTCAAATTCCACTGAGGTCGACTTTTCCTTTCATCCTTTCGGGGTCGATAAATTAAGTACCAATGAAACACTGGGGTCGATGTTATCGACTAGTACCCCTCCCCCAACCTTCAGGCCTTACGCCTTTCATAGAAAGGATTCTTCTTCTTCTTCTTCTTCTTCTTCTTCTTCTTCTTCTTCTTCTTCTTCTTGAGTGAGAGAGCAGTGCATGCCATCAAAGTGACACTGGGGTAAAATATACGAAGCCCAGTATGCCCATCATGACTACCCGTCTGATAAGGGTACACTAGGCACATGCATCACAGCCATATGTGCGCGACATGGTGATCTCATATCAAGATAAACAGCACATGACCTTGCAGGTGGGGCCCAGTTAGAATTTTCTTCTGGTCAAGTAACCCATCCCGCTCAAAAGGTCCTTCAATAAGAGTTGTTTAAGTATGTTGAACGAACCACCCATGTTTCCAGAGGTGAATTATTCAAACCCCAAAGAATGTCTCTCAACACATGGCTATGATGCTCCCCCACTACTTCTGTTCGTGATCAGAGATGCACATATCGTCAGCCACTAACGGAAGTGGTCAACTGGTTAAGGTCAAACAACTGACAAGCAAATCCGTAGTATTCAGCAGAATATTTGCTGTATCCCATATTTTATACTAACTGAAAACAATGTACATAATAACACTTCCAGTCAGTTAAGATCAGAGCCACTGCCTGGTACTACATATTATTATTATGTTTTTTCCTTCTTTCTTCAAATTTTCTTCCGTTTCTCGCCGAGTGTTTACCATACACCTAGGGCAGAGAAGCTCATTGTATACATTCCCAGATTACACGCGCAAATTCACAAATAAAATATGTATTTAAAAATTAATAAATAAATAAATTCATGAATAGATGTTGTTTTCACAGCGATAATGCTCTTCTCAGTACATGATCCATTCCAGTTAACACGATTTTTTGCACTTCCTATAGGGATGGTAAGCCTGGAATCATTTTCAAATAGGTTTCAGTACCTTTTTTTTATCATTCCTAGAGATCCTACAATCACTGGTACTGTAGTCGCCTTGAGATGCCACATTTTTTCAATTTCTATTAGCAAGTCTTTATATTTACTAATCTTGTCAAATTCTTTCGCCACTATATTGTGATCGCAAGGAATACTCGTGTCAATTAATAAACACATCTTTTTTGTTTGATCTTTTAGAATAATATCGCCTTCTATCGTAGCTAATATAAAGGCGAGTTGGTAGAAGTGTTAGCGAGTCGGACAAAATGTTTTGCGGCATCTCTTCTGATTCATTATATTCTGAATACAAATTCTCTCAATTACCAAGGCGGCGAGGTGCCAAAGTCCTTAGTACACCAGATACAATGATTAGCGGCATTTCGTCCGTCTTTATGTTTTGAGTTCAAATTCCACTGGGATTGACTTGGCATTTCATCATTTCGGAGTAGATAAAATAAATACCAGTTGAGCACTGAGAAGTCAATATAATCGATATGCCCTTTCCTCCGAAAATTTCTGGCCTTGTGCTAAAATAAGAAAGAACAGTAGATACGATGAAGGCGGCGAGCTGGCAGAATTGTTAGCGCATCGGTCAAAATGCTTTGCAACATTTCGTCCGGCTCATTATATTTTGAGTTCAAATTCCGCTGAGACCAACTTGCTTTTCACCCTTCCGGTGTTGATAAGAGAAGTACCAACCAAGTGCTGGGGGCTTACGTTATCGACTTGCCCCCTCTCCTCAAAACTGCTGGTCTTGTGCCAAAATTATAAAGAATATTTGATTTGATAATTGTAATAATGTTGGAATCTGTATAATAATATGATACTTGGATGAATACATTTTCCTGTAATTTGAGAAAGACTTGACTGAAATTTCTAGCAAGTTCAGCAGCTACGAAGAGAGTTCCCCTCTTCAACTCGCGAGTTCAGTGTTTGGTAAGTCATAACGCTATTCTCATGGATAATTAGGGCGACACATATGGTTGCACTTATTCCGAAACCATGTAGTGCTACTTATCAATTAAATCAGATTTAAAAGTCGTATATGGCTAAATGGTTAATACGCTCGCTTTACAGTCATGAGGTGTGGTGTTCGATTCCATGATGTAGCATTTCGGGCAAAGGTAATTTTCTATATTTTTGGATTGATATATATACCTCCTGGATCAATAAAAGGTTGAGGGAAACGCTTTAATATTGTGAAGTCCCATGCTGATGAGGAAAGTGTTCCGGGTAAAGTATAAATTCTACATTCTTTATACCGAGCTAATTCTGAAACGCGTACATGGGTAATCAAATATCAATTGATTTTCGTTATTCTTCATCTCTGCCTACGTGGATTGTTTTCGAGTACTTTGTTTTTGTCCGGGAATCTCTTTTTAAAGTAGAGGCAATAGCTAAGGTTCTCTGGCTGCTATTTCTAAACTTCGGTATGTGGTAAAGCAAATCTTTGCTGAACCCTAATTATAAAATATTACTTAAGTTTACCGAGAAATGGTCTCATTTCATGCCGAATTCTACTTGGTGAAATTATTGATTACTAGTTAATGAATTAATTTTAAACTTTGTTATTATTGATAATATCTATATAACAATATGAGTAACACGGAAAACTCAGCTGACAGCTGTTACTAATACACAGAAACGATTATTGCCATTTGGATTAAAGCCCGTTCATCCCATCTTGTATTATAAGCA
>NC_043005.1:51063119-51150619 GCF_006345805.1 Octopus sinensis | reverse complement strand
CCTAGAGAAGTGAAAGAATTATTTTCCCGGACGAGTTATCCTTTACCTTATTTCCAATCACCGGCCGAGTATACGTGTGGAGACAGTCAAAAGAACCATTTGACCCAGACTGCCTTCTTCCAACTGTTAAACATGGAAGAGGATCTGTAATGATCTAGGTGGGGGGTTATATCTTAGAAATCTGCCGGTCCAATTGTTTCCCTTCATGGAAGAATTGATAGTCAAGACCATTTAAGCATTTTGTCCGATCAAATTCATCCTATGGTTGCAGAACTGTTTCCGGAGGGAAACGTAGTCTTTCAGGATGATAATGCACTAATTCACACAGCTAAAGTTGTTACTGAATGGCCGGAGGAAAATTCTAGTGATGTTGAACATCTTATGCAGCCACCACAGTCCTCAGATCTCAATATTATTGAACATTTATGGTGCATTTTAGAAAAACAAGTAAGGAGTCGATATCCTCCACCATTATCACTACAGAAACTGGAGACTGTTTTAGCTGAAAAATGGACAAAAATTCCTTTGGAAACAATTCAAACTTTGTACGATTCTATACCTCGTAGAATTGAAGCTGTAATTACTGCCAAAGGCGGTCTTACCCCATATTAAAATTAATTTGTTTGAAATTCTAAGGTGTTTCCATTATTTTGTCCAACCCCTGTATATATATATATATATATATATATATATATATATATATTATATATATATATATATATATATATATAAAAAGGAAATGAAGAAAATGCTGACAAAATAATTTAAGTAAGGAGGGTGTATTTAATTAGGTGAAAGTTCTTTTTACTGGTTGCGCATTTGTTATGCTTATCAAAAGATATTTTTTAAAGAGAGATAGAGTTCCTTTCTAATAACTCTATAAGTAAAAGAGTAAAAGAGAGAGAGTCGATTTTCAACCTTTAATAGGTTCCCATCAGAGACGTCTACATCATTCTGACAATCTCCAGAGAAACAAGTAGCCAAACTGTTTATATACTCAACAAAAGCAGCAGTTACTCTATGAAGGAGTCCTTAATTTGCATACCGAAAGTGTTTAACACTCCTCAAATAAAACTTAACCTATAGGCGCAGAAATGAATGCGTGGTTCCGAGTGTGGAATTGAACCTACTATAGCCTCAAGCCGACCAAAGCCTCGTGAGTGGATTTGGTAGACGGAAACTAAAAGAAGACGTCGTGTATATATATATATATATATATATATATATATATATATAACGGAAGGTTTACGAAAATAAACAAAAGACGAAGGCAGGTGGAGTACAAACAAATAATGTATTAGTATGGCGCTCAGGAATATAAATAAAACAAGTCTTTTACGTTTCGAGCCTACGCTCTTCGATAGAAAGATACACAGAAAAGAAACAAGGAGAGAAAAAAATGTTAAAAATGTATAGACGTCGTGGTATATTTTAAGGATATCGCTTCAATAACAAAGTTACTTTGATCCGTGAAGGAGAGGTGCAGTCAGAAGGCATTGGTAGAATATAGGATATATATATATAAGAGAACAAAGTGTACGTACGCCGCTATATATATATATATGACATGCATAAGATCTGGTGATCAAATCTAAGTAGAGACTTCAAACTTGAAATCTTCAAAGCCACAGTCGAACCAAATCTACTATATGGCTCAGAAACCTGGACGTTATCAAAGAAGCTTGAGAGGCTCCTTATGAGAGCTCAAAATTTCTCGTGGAAGCGTCATCCAACCAAAATGCAAATATATGGAAAACCACCACCTGTGTCATCTCTTGTGAAAGGTAGGAGAGTCCAGTTTGCTGGACATTGTTGTAGAGCTGAAAACGAGGCAATTTCTACTCTTCTCCTCTGGAAGCCATCTACTCGCAGTACCAGGGGGCGCACACTTTCCTACCCTGATGTAATCTCCAGGTATCCAGCAACAGGACCTCCGTAATGCCATGATGGACCGTGTAGTCTGGCGTAATGGTAAATTCCATTGTCTCGACCACGGTCGAACAATGATGAATGATGATATATATATGTAAAATAAAATACAAAATGGGACAACTAGGTGATACAAAAAGGGAAACAAAACATCCAGATAGACGATACAAAAAACACGGACGGGTCATTCGAAGCCTTTTATCTTCAGTCAAGAACCGGACACGTCCGTGTTTTTTTGTATCGTCTATCTGGATGTTTAGTTGTCCCTTTTGTATCACCTAGTTGTCCGGATGTTTTGCGTTCTTGTGTCATTTTGCATTTTATTTTACACACACACACACACACACACACACACACAACACACACACACACACACACACACACACACACACACATATATATATATATATATATGTATGTATGTATGTATGTATATGTATATATATATAGCAGCGTACATACACTTTGTTCTCTTATATGTAAGTACACATTCCACTAAATTTTGTACGACTTTTAGAACTCTTTCTGCCCCCTCTCTCTCACATTTCGTTGCCTTTCTTACTCACTTTGTACCTCACTATGTCCCTGTCTCTCTCTTTTTTTCTCACCACTCCTTGATTCTTCCGTCTATCTACTTCTACACGCTCTCTCTCGCTCTCACTCTCTCTCTCTCGCTCTCTCTTCTTCCTCTCCTTAATTCCTTTGTTCCTCTTTTTCTCTCTCTTCTCACGTGACCGTTGACCGACTGCTAGCCCTTTTTGCGTCTGACCACGGTCACTACCACATCGATATTCGTCCCTCTGCCGTAAGGCTTCATTTCCACACACGCCAGCTGAATTCAATTCGTCCGCAGTCGAAAGATGTCTGTTATTATTATTATTATTGTCTTTTATTGTATTTTTTATTGTCATTTTGTATTTATATTCGTGTAACATCATCTTTTTTCCCGTCCTTGTTTCGTATACATTCGATGCTTTTTTCCAAGGAATCTAATGCTTAGTTTTTCCTTGGGGCTGGCCAGATTAGAGCAATCTCAAGATTAATCAGCCGAAATTGCGAAGATGATCCGGTTCTTGACTGAAGATAAAAGGCTTCGCATGACCCGTCCGTGTTTCTTTGTATCGTCTATCTGGATGTTTTGTTGTCCATTTTTGCATCACCTGGTGTCCGGGTGTTTTGCGTTCTTGTCCTATTTTGTATTTTATTTTACATATATATATATATATATATATATATATTATATATATATATATATATATATATATTATATATGTATGTATGTATGTATGTATGTATGTATGTATGTATGTATGTATGTATGTATGTATGTATGTATGTATGCATGCATGCATGCATGTATGTATGTATGTATATATTTGTATGTCTTTGTCCCCCTACCATCGCTTGACAACCGTTGTTGGTGTGCTTACGTCCCCGTAACTTTGCGGTTCAGCAAAAGTGACTGGTATAATAAGTACTAGGCTTACAAAGAATAAATCCTGGGCTCGATTTGTTCGACTAAAGGCGGTGCTCCTGCATGGCCGCAGTCAAATGACTGAAAAAAGTAAAAGAATAAAAGAAATAATTAACTCATTATTCTGTTTTATCTTACATCCATTCATCCCAAATAATGGGATGGTCTGTGGACCTTTCCACTGCCCCCACGGGGGCAATACCGACCGCTTTGAGAGCGACTGATACAAAGCATTTTTTAAATATATATCATGGATATAAACCGTTAAATGTTCGTGAATATAAGTATTTAAAAATTTCAAAGGTTAAACATTTTCTTCAAGTTTTGAATGTATAAAATGTATATTGATATAGAAATAAGTATAAAAGTAGATAGCTGGGTGGGTGGTTAGACAGACAGATAAATGGGTCGATAGCAATATAGACAGATAGATGAAAAGTCGATAGGTTTATATACAGGGCATTCCTCAAAAATGTACTCACACTTTAAATAATTATTTCAGTGTTTATTGACTTAGAAACAATATTAATGGTTCAAATTTACAAATACATTGTCAAAAAATGCACTCTTTAAATGACAATATATACATTGTTTATTGACAATGATCAATGGTTAAACGCAAAATGGATAAGTGCATTTCTATAAATATTCAAACTGACGACCACCGCTCTCCAAACAGTTGATACTATGGATCAATTGACTCAAAAACGGTACGAATCATTTTATTTGGAACTGCAAGACATTCTTTCAATTTCCTCTCTCAGCCCATCGACTGTTGCTGGTTTTGAGCGGTAAACCTTATCTTTGAGAAATCCCCATAAAAAGAAGTCCATTGAAGTGAGGTCTGGTGAACGCGCAGGACATACATGACTACCTCTTCGCCCACTCCATCTGTTCGGCAAACTTGCATCGAGATAGGCCCTTACATAACGATAGTAGTGGAGAGATGCTCCATCTTACTGAAAGTAAATCTCTTCGTCACCAAGCAACTCTTCGTCGCTTTGAACGACGGATTCTTGTTGCAAGTTTAGGTAAGTATCACCAGTGACAGTTCGGACAAAAAAAGAATGGCCTTAGGATACTCAATGCTGATATTCCACACCGCACTGTAACACCTGGTAAGTTCAAATAGTGTTCCATAGTAACATGCGGCTTTTCAGGAGCGCAGTAGGTGCAATTGTGTCAGTTAATCGAGCCATTAACTTAAAACTGGCCTCATCAGTCCAAACAATTTTGGTTGTAAATGCTGTATCTTCCTCGCATTTTCCCAGGTACCATTTGCAAAATGCAACTCTCCGGTCAGGATCGTCTTCATTTAGTGCGTGGATTAATGTTGAAGTGTAACATTTCCAACCAATTAGCTTTAAAATGCAATGGGCGCTTGATTTTGGGATTGCCGTCTCACAAGCTATTTGTCGTATAGATTTCTGTGGGGATTGCCGGAGGGTTTCCAAGAATTGTTCTTTCTTTGTGAGGCAGGTTGATGATCGTGGTCTTCCTGAACGCTCTTTATGGACGTTATACACAGTTCCATCTGATTCGAATTTATCTTGTATGCGAGCCCAAATATGACTAGCGAGGATGTTTGTCTGTCTATGTTTATGTATGTATGTATGTATATATTTATGTATGTATGTATGTATGTATGTATGTATGTATGTATGTATGTATGTATGTATGTATGTATGTATGTATGTGTATGTATGTATTATGTATGCATGTGTATGTATGTATGTATGTATGTATGTATGTATGTGTATGTATGTATGTATGTCATTATTCAGTTTTATTTCAAGATTTCTTGCCTATAGAGAAAGAGTTGGTTTCGAACCAAGATACACGGCTTCTTCATTGGAATTTCAACAACATCAGCAGGGCATTTTTGTTTGTATGTATGTGTATGTGCATATTTGTATGTTTTGTTTTATATATGTATTTATGTACGTACGTATGAATATATGCATCTATGTATTTATGTACGTACGTGGGTCACTAATGAGTTCTTGTTTAGCTTTGGTGTGTCGCGTTGGTGAAACTTTGTGAAAATGTTTTCTAAGTTGTCTTTGCACTTCCACAATATTTTCATGCTTTCAATAGCAATTTATGATAAATTTTCCTGCTTCAAAACTTAGTCGTACTTCAGCCATTATTAGGGTCAAATTGATCTGAAAAGAAACGAAAAATTCAGTGAGTTACGGAGTGTCAAAATATGAGTACATTTCTTTGGGACACCTTGTAGATATCTTTTATCTTTTAGATAAAATTAGACTGCGGCTACACTGGGGCATCGTCTTGAAGAAGTTTTATCTGAATGAATCGATCCCAATCCTTTTTTTTAAAGCCTGTTACTTATTCTATCGATCTCTTTTACTGAACCGTTGTTACAGGACGTAAACACATCAACACCAGTTGTCAAGCAGTGTTGGGGAACAAACACAGACGCAAATACACAACACCCACGTGTATATATATATATATATATATATATATATATATATGTATATACGACGGGCTTCATTCAGTTTCCGTCTAAGAAATTAACTCACAAGTCTTTGGTCAGCCCGAGGCTACAGGAGAAGACGCTTTCACTATATGTATATATGTATATACATATAAATAAATAAGTATATAAATATATAAATCTGAATATATATATATATAATATATATAATATATATATATATATATATATATATATATATATTCGCGCGCGCACACACGCACACATATACGTTGTTCGTTAAGCACCCATAACTTAACATTCCCCTGCATTCTCAATTAACAGCTGGTTTTCTGATATTTAAGAGAAAAAGATTACCTGGCGAAGGACTTCCCAAATATATCAACATTTTCCACGAGTGTCAAGATGTGGGAGAGGGGCTCCGAAATGCAAACAAAAAGAGAGAGAGAGAGAAAGAGAAAGAGAGAGAGAGAGAGAGAGAGAGAGGCGCACACACACACACGCACACAGACGTGTATATATTTAAGAAATATTCATTCACTACACAGCAGTTTGGGGGTAATTTTTGATTAATATAAGGTATCCTTTTTATTCAATAAGCATACAGCAATAGCATCTCTTTGAAAACTAAAGAAAGTGATTGAATTCTTTGTAGCCAGAAGTGTAATCGATCTGACAAGTTTCAAGTTCCCTTAAACTATCATCAGAGAAGGAATACCCATCTTGGTCATTGTGGCGAGATTTGTATATACAATACAGAGGTATAAGATGCATATTTCTCAAAGGACAGAAATTGCATGTTGCTCACAATGGTATGTGTATGTCTTTATCTTTGGCTTGCTTCAGTTAGTGGAAGGGTCTACTGGAATAAATGGATTTCATTACCTATTTTTAAAGTGTGGCAGTTATTCAATCAGTCTCTTTCCTGAACAACTGGTTGTTAGATAGTGGTGGAGGACAAGCACAACACAGACGCACAAACATAGATGCAAAGAAGCACACACACACACACACACACACACACACACACACACACACACGCACGCACACAGAGTTTCAGTTTCTGTCTACCAAATCCACTCAAAAGACTTTGGTCAGCCCAGTGCTATATTAGAAGATACACAGTGGGATAAAACCTAAGACCACATTAAATTTACTTATCCAGTAAAATGTGTGGAATTAGTTAACAAGTTAACCAAGTTATGAAAAAAAAAGAAAGAGAAAAAGAAGCAAAACCAGACTTGTTCGGCTATGCACGATTTTGGGTACACTATGAATTTTTATCAGCCTCTAATCTCTTCGTGCATCGGAGAGGAGGTATTGATATGGGTCTCAATAAGTGAATCCCACAAAGAACTCTATTATTCATTCTGAAGTGCTGACTATGCTTTGCTGAAATGGTCAGATAAGAGTAAAACAGATCTGAAGTTTTTAAGATATTTATCATAAATCAAATTCTCCACTGTATATTTTCATTTCAATTTTAGCCAATTGGAAAATCGGGAGTTGTCTTCCTTGCCACTTTTGAGACAAACTTTTCAAGAAAGTCCTAAATAGGGCGGCAGCAACATAGTGTGAGGGTCTATGAAGAAGGGGGAAATTAAGGCGAAAGAAATGAAATTACTTTAGACTTGAAAGAGATCAGGTCAAAGTAAGAAGGAAAACAATGAGCTGGAAGAGAGTACCAGAGCCTGGCAGATCGAGAAAAAAAGCTACGACCGTAGAGAGATTTCCTTATTTGTGGAAGTAAAACAGCATTTAGGTGAAAAGGCTGCGAGTTACGTGTCAGGCGAGATGGTGCAACATGATCTGAGACAATAACCGTTGAAAAGACTAAGACTACCGACGTCACATTACTGTGGAAAGAGTTGCAGAGTTGAAGCAAAAGAGGGACCAGTCAAACTAGAGACTTGCTTCTAAACTCGGTCAAGGAGATCTAAGGGACTAGATGAAGTACTTGCCCAAATATGACAAGCGAGGATGTTTGTCTGTCGATGTTTATGTATGTATGTATGTATGTATGTATGTATGTATGTATGTATGTATGTATGTATGTATGTATGTATGTGTATGTATGTATGTATGTATGTGTGTGTATGTATGTATGTCATTATTCAGTTTTATTTCAAGATTTCTTGCCTATAGAGAAAGAGTTGGTTTTGAACCAAGATACACAGCTTCTTCATTGGAATTTCAACAACAGCAGCAGGGCATTTTTGTTTGTATGTATGTGTATGTGCAGATTTGTATGTTTTGTTTTAAGTATGTATTTATGTACGTACGTATGAATATATACATCTATGTATTTATGTACGTACGTGGGTCACTAATGAGATCTTGTTTAGCTTTCCTGTAATGTCATAGCAAAATACATACGTCTAATGATACAAATGATCGGAAGAATTTTGCTATTCTGCTTTTGATTTGGTGAAAACAAGGATATATTCTTTATATTCCTGAAGATATTCAGAATGGCTGTAATATTCGGTTGTTGAATACCATCAAACCTTGCCTCCAGTGCAAGGTTTAATGGTATAGGGAGGTCTTTCCTATACAAGATTTTATTCTCAGGTAAAAACTGAAATGTATATGTAAATATATATACACATATATATACAAATATATACGCAAAACCATATACATACACCGTATATATGTATGTGTGTATGTCTGTGTGTGTGTGTTTCAGTGTCTGTATAGGTATGTGCTTGTGTGTGAGTGCGTGTATTTGTGTGCGTGTGTGTGTATGCGTGGCTTGCTTATGAATAGAGATCATTGTAGAGACAATATGTTGGGCGGGAATATTGATTATACAGAATATTGATTATAAAAATAATTCAATTTAGGCCTTTCGTGTGCCTCATTAAATAACGCGTGGGAAAACAAAGATCTGTGGAGGCGTATGTACATAGTTATATAAAAACCCATGAATGTTGTATAATACTTTGGTTTCAAATGTTGCCCCAAGGGCAGTAATTTTGACACAGAAGGTAAGTCGATTACACATTAACCCAATGCTCAACTGATGTTTATTTTATCGATCTTGAAAGCACGAATGGCAAAGTCGACTTCGGCGGTATTTGAATTCAGAAGATAAAGACGGATGAGATGAAATGCCACAAAGCATTTTACCAGGCATGCTGAAGATTCTGCCTGCTCGGCGCCATAAAATATATAATATATTAAAATGTAATGTTATAAAATTACATATTCTTTTACTTGTTTCAGTCATTTGACTGCAGCAATGCCGGAACACCGGCTTTTAGTCGAAGAAATCGACCCAGGACTTATTCTTCGTACGCTTGGTACTTATTCTATCATCCCTTTTGCCGAACCGCTAATTACAGGGACATAAACACATCAACATCGGTTATCAAGTGACGGTGGTGGACAAACACAGATACAAAGACACGTATTCATATATATATATACATATATATATATATATGTATAATATATATATATATAATATATATATATATTATATATATATATATATATATTATATATATATATATATATAATATATATATATATGTATGTATATATATATATATATATATATATATATATATATATATATATATATATACGACGGGTTTCTTTCAGTTTCCATCTACCAAATCCACTCACAAGGCTATGGTCGGCCCGAGGCTATAGGGCTATAGTAGAAGACGCTTGCCCAAGATGTTTATGCAGTGGGACTGAACCCAGAATATATAGTTGGGAAGCAAGCTTCTTATCACATAGACACGCCTGCGCCATATGTAAATATTTTATATTTCTTGATGTACTTAAATTTTAATTTAATTATATCATCAGATATAATTAAAACACAAAAATGTAAGTACAAATACAAAACAAATAATAGAGAACCCACCCATATTCCCGTAAAAATGTCTTTACCTTGGCTAATGTTAAAGTGTGCTACAACATTAACCACCACCTTACCCGTTTGTTTACTCTTCAGAGGTACTCGATGTGTTTAGACTCTAAATTTTCCGTATGTAACTCATGTGTCGATTAGGCGATTAACATAAAACACTTTATAAAACCTTGTAACAAACCTAGTCTCCATAAAATTATGCGGCATCTCCTCGCAAAAGTGCAAATTTATGTGGCTATGTGCTTAAGAAGCTCGGTTTGCAACACCGTGATTTTGGGTTCTGTCCCACTACACGGCACCTAGAAGAAGTATTTTCTACGATAGCCCCGAGGCGATCAATACCTTGTGGGTGACTGGGTGACTTTGGTAGAGGCAAACCGTGTGAAGGCCCAAAGCATAAATGTGTGTGTGTGTGTGTGTGTGTGTGCACATGCACATGTATGTCCGAACGGTTGACAACCGGTGTTAGTTTGTTTACGGCCCAGTAACTTAGCACTTCAGTAAATGAGACCGATAGAATAAAAAGCAGACTGACTTTGAAAAAAAATATGTACTAGGGTCGATTGGTATGACTAAACCCGTCAAAGCAATGTCCCGGAATGGCTGCAGTCCAATGACTATAACAACTAAAAAAAATTTTTTTAATCTCTTTATAAATTTGTGTCCCCCCCCAGTTCTTTCGGGTAGTCCTACAGCTGTCAGCTTCGTAATTTCGCATTAGAAGATAAGTCCTCTTTGCACTTTCTACTCGCTTCCTTTAGGTTCATTTCTAATTCTTGGGTGTCTCGTCTTTCTTTTCTTCCCCACCGGCTTCGACTGTACACAGTACCTGCTCATTCTCTGTATCCATCTCAATGATGCACGATAGTGGTTCTCAACGTTGGGTTCATATGAGATTTAAGAGTACCGTAAATCCTCGAATATAGTCCGCCCTTGAGTATAATACGCAGGGGATTTTTAGTGGTTTATACCTCTGAAAAATCTAAACATTTTGTGTAATACGCACCCCATCTCTAACTTGAGTCGTGCGTAATTAAGCCAGCAGCACCTAGTCTAACGAACACTTATGCGTAATACAATAATGGTGATGTTCTTAACTGTTATATGGGAATGTAAATATGCTTGCAAATTGTTTTTGTCACATGTTATTCTGTGTTCTGAATACTTTTATTTTAATAAATGTTGCTTACTGCAAGTTATAGATGATTCTTCATTGCTTTCAGGCTTAGCTTAAGGTATTTTCGCACCCTACATCACTAAATGCGCCTGAAAAAAACATTGCCAGACAGCAAATAGAGACTCGGACATGGCTTAAAAATATTTGTAATTTTTAACCTCGTATATAGTACGCACAAGGGATTTTGACCTTTAAATTTTGGGAAAAAATGCAGAATATACTCGAGAATTTACGGTAGTCAAAATTTATCTACAATAAATTAGTTATATTTCTACACTAAATATTCGAACATTTTTTGATATGATTCCTAATATTTAATTATAAACATAGGCGTAGGAGTGGCTGTGTGGTAAGTAGCTAGAGGCGTAGGAATGGCTGTGTGGTAAGTAGCTCGCGATTGTCGTTAACGAACGAAATCTTGCGGTCTCGCGCACGTCAACATGGATGTCATCGCGACCGATACCGTCAGCCTGGGGGCTGTCGCCGGGAGGACCGCGTGATCCACGTGGTCGATACCGTTATGTGATCCGTCCCGTAAACTTACGGGTCGGGCCACGCGGAACAGTCACGCTCTAGGTGACCGTCGCACCCCAAGGGGGTGATCGGAAGAGGTGACCGTATGGAAGGGATGTTCTTGTCGCTCCTTTCTGCCAACCGGTTGCCCCACGCTCACCGGTGCGTGATCGACTCTACACGACCGGCGTGTCCCCGATTTTCCGCCGCCGCCCTAAAGTGAACGCCCTCACCCTTTCTGTCGCCGTCGTTGTGCGCCTCGGCGCCTTCGCTCGCTCGCCCGCCGGCATCCGCCAAAGGGTCGGGCCGACCAAGGTCTTGTGAGTGGATTTGGTAGACGGAAACTGAAAGAAGCTCGGCGTATATATGTATATATATATATGTATGTGTGTGTAAATGTTTGTGTGTCTGTGTTGGACTCCTCCCCCAATATCGCTTGACAACCGATGCTGGTGTGTTTACGTCCCCGTAACTAGCGGTTCGGCAAAAGAGACCGATAGAATAAGTACTAGGCTTACAAAGAATAAGTCCTGGGGTCGATTTGCTCGACCAAAGGCGGTGCTCCAGCATGGCTGCAGTGAAATGACTGAAACAAGTAAAAGAGTAAAAGAATATAATAGGATTTTTCAAACAGCCACTGGCTATGATGGTTCATCCGAGTAAAATAGGAATCAGGGGGACCCATAAGTAACAAAATGGTTGGGAAACACTGATGTTTAGATGATAGGGCTGCTTCTCCATGCTATGTGCAGGTGGCGGTGTCTTCTTTGTCGTTGACTTCTGGCATAGAGGACGAGGCGGTGTTTTTTTGTTTTACAGCTATTCCCGTTGCCTTAATGAATGGTGCGGCTGATGGAGCTCGGTAAACGAAAGCTTATGTGACCTCTTTTGCTATCCCTAATATTCATTACTTTATTTGTTTCTCTGCATTCGAAGCTCATCTGGACGGAGACTTCTCAAACTGTTTATTAAAACACGTGTAACAACTGGATTTTCTACCCGGCACCACCAGTCTTATAACATTTTTTTTTTTTATAATTGTCAAAGTACAATTTCCTTTCCCTCAAATTTCTGGCCTTGTATTCAGGCATGGATGTGTAATTAAAAAATTCGCTTTGCAACTACTTGGATTCTGGTTCAGTCCTACTGTACGACACATTGACCAGCTGTCTTCTACTGTAGCCTTGAGAGTCAATTTCGTGGACGGACACAGTATGGAAACCCACCGTATATATGTAATGGGCGTGTGCCTTTGTGTTTGTGTTTGTCCCCCCACCAACCTGCCACAGAGCTTGAAAACCAATGTTAGTTTGTTTATATCCCCATAATTTAGTGGTTCAGCAAAAACCACCGATAAAAGAAGGATAGACTTAAAAATAAGTACCGACGTTGATTTGTTCGACTAAATCCTTCAAGACGGTGCCCCAGCATGGTCACAGTACAACGACCGGAAAAAGTGAGAGGTAAAAAGTAAAAAAAACCCCAAAAAACAGGAGTGGCTGTGTGGTAAGTAGCTTTTTTACCAACCACATGGTTCTACTATAGCCTCGGGCCGACCAAAGCCTTGTGAGTAGATTTGGTAGAGGGAAACTGAAAGAAGCCCGTCGTATATATATATATATATATATATATATATATATATATATATATATATATATATATATATATATATATATATATATATATGTGTGCGTGTATGTTTGTGTGTCTGTGTTTGTCCTATCCAACACCGCTTGACAACCGATGCTGGTGTGTTTATGTCCCCGTAACATAGCGGTTCGGCAAAAGAGACCGATAGAATAAGTACTAGGCTTACAAAGAATAAGTTCCGTGGTCGAGTTACTCGATTAAAGGCGGTGCTCCAGCATGGCCGCAGTCAAATGACTGAAACAAGTAAAAGAGAGAGATAAAAGAGAAATGCTAATTTAATAACGGGTATTATCTTGAAGCTTGCTGACCACACGTCTCCTCAAATCTCAAAAGTCTTACTTAAGATTCTTGCAAAATACAGTATGGACACTTCATGTTTTGATTCCAGTATCCTTCAGGGGAACCAATTTCTAGAACTGCCTCTATTGCGTTCCACAATCTCTTCACCTTTATAGATAGGTCCTGAACATATTGTTATTATTACCATTATTATTATTATTATTATTATTATTATTATTATTATTATTATTATTATTATTATTATTGAGTGAGAGAGCAGTGCATGCCATCAAAGTGACACTGGGGTAAAATGTACGAAGCCCAGTATACCCATCATGACTACCCGTCTGATAAGAGTACACCAGGCACATGCATCACAACCATATGTGCGCGACATGGTGATCTCATATCAAGATAAACAGCACATGACCTTGCAGGTGGAGCCCAGTTAGAATTTCCTTCTGGTCGAGTAACCCATCCCGCTCAAAAGGTCTTTGAATAAGGGTTGTTTAAGGATGTTGAATGAAACACCTATGTTTCCAGAGATGAATCATTCAAACTCCATAGAATCCCTCTCAACACATGGCTATGATGCTCCCCCACTACTTCCGCTCGTGATCAGATATGCACATATTGTCAGCCACTAAGGGACATGCTCAATTGGTTAAGGTCAAACAACTGACAAGCAAATCTGTGGTATTGAGCAGAATATTTGCTGTAGCCCATCTTTTATACCAAGGCAAAACAATGTACATGATAACACTTCCAATCAGTTAAGTTATTATTATTATTATTATTATTATTATTATTATTATTATTATTATTAGTGAGGGCGCGTGGCTTAGTGGTTAGCGCATTCGGCTCATGATCGCAAGGTTGTGAGTTCGATTCCCGGCGACGCGTTTTATTCTTGAGAGAGACACTTTATTTCACGTTACTCCAGTTCACTCAGCTGGCAAAAATGAGTAGTACCTGTATTTCAAAAGGGCCAGCCTTGTCACACTCTGTGTCATGTTGAATCTCCTTGCGAACTACGTTAAGGATACACGTGTCTGTGGAATGCTCAGCCATTTCCACGTTAATTTAACGAGCAAGCTGTTCCGTTTATCGTATCAGCTGGGACCCTCGTCGTTGTAACCAACGGAATGCTCCAAATTATTATCATTGTTATCATTATTATTATTATTATTATTATTATTATTATTATTATTATTATTATTATTCAGTAGTTTTATTTTTATAGCGTGCATTCACTTCACTACCGAGCGCAGCTCTGTGTGCCTTGGGTATGTGCTGTGATTTGTTGTGATGCTCTGATGGTTATTGTATGGATGTGTGCAGTCCCTAGTAGTGCAATTTTCTGTATGTTATATGTGTTTGTAAGTCCTGGTGTTTTTGTTATGTACTTGTCTGAATATTTTTTTATCATGCCTAATGCACCTACTATGATAGGAATTGTTTCTGTTTTTAGATTCCACATTCTGGTTACCTCTATTTCCAGGTCTTTGTATTTTGAAAGTTTCTCCATTTCTTTTAGAGACACTTTGTCATCTGCTGGTATTGATACATCAATTAGAAAGCATTTTTTTCTTCATGATCTCTGACAACTATATCTGGTCTGTTGGCCTTAATTTCTCTATCTGTGTGTATCGGCATATCCCAGAGTATGGTTGCTTTCTCGTTTTCTGTGACCTTTTCTGGTGTGTGCCTATACCATCTTTTTTCTGTTGTTATTCCATAATGTTGACATAGCTTCCAATGTATGTAGGTTCCAACTCTGTCATGTCTGTGAATATATTCCTTCTTAGCCAGGACTGGGCAGCTAGAGATAATATGATTTATTATTTCTTGTCCATCTCCACATATTCTGCAGTTACTTGTTATATTTCTTTTCATTACATGTTTTTGGTAATTTCTGGTGGGGAGGCTTTGGTCTTGTGCTGCAATTAAAAATTCCCTCTGTTTCTGCTTTGAGTCACGAGCTTCTCAACCATCGCTGGATTTTTCTTTGTCTATTTCTTTTGCATTTAGTTTAGTCCAGTATTTGCCATGAAGGGGCTTTTCTTGCCATCGTTTTATCATGGTTCTTTGCTGTTCTAGTTTTAGTTTGCATTTCATTTGTTTTATAGCTTTTGTTGTTTCTTCATCTTCTTTTTATTCATATTTGTTAGGTGGTATGATTTCTTGTTTGTATTTGTCAGCCTCCTTAAATACTGAGAACAGTTTTTTGGTTTGCTCGTGTTTTGCCGCTATTTGTATCAGTTTTCCTTCCTTCTGAAGTAGATATTTTTGCAGTCCTATGATGGTTATTTTATAGTAGTTTTCCAGCTGTATAAGGCCTCTACCACCTTCTATACGTTGTATATATAGTCTTTCTATGTCAGATTTTGGGTGATGCATCCTAGATCCTGTCATTATTTTTCTTGTTTTCCTATCTATTTTAGTCAGTTCATTTAGTGTCCAGTTAAGGATATTGTAGCTGTAACTTATAACTGGGACGGCTAAAGTGTTAATACCTATTATCTTGTTTTTTAGCATTGAGCTCTGTTTTTAGTATTGATCTAACTCGTCTATAATATTCTTTTCTTATTTTCTCTTTCATTTGTGTGTGTTGTGTCTTATTTAGTTTATGGATTCCTAAGTATTTGTAAGTTTGGCTTTGGTCTAATTCTTTTATTTCATTGGTTTTATCTAGTGTGATGTTGCTACTCTTAACTACTTTTCCTCTTTTCAGGGTTACTTCGGCGCATTTTTCTAATCCAAATTTCATATCTATTTCTTTGGTAAATCCATGAACTGTCTTTAGTAGTGTTTCCAGCTGTTTGTCATTTGCAGCGTATAGTTTTAAGTCATCCATATATAAAAGGTGGCTGATCGTTTTGCCGTAACATTTATATCCGCATCCAGTTCTATTTAACAAATCAGATAGAGGTGACAGTGCCAAGCAGAAAAGGAGTGGAGAGAGTGTATCTCCCTGGAATATTCCTCTTCTAATGGGGATGGCTTTGGTTTTCATGAGTCCCTCTTTTGTTTGGAGCTGTAGCACTGTTTGTCATTTATTCATAGAGTGTCCTATGTATTTCATAATTGTTGGTGCTACTTTGTTAAGGGCTAGTGTTTCGAGGATCCATGTGTGGGGGATGCTATCAAACGCCTTTCTGTAGTCGATCCATGTTCATTCGCCGACCATATTCCTTTCCAGAATTCTTCCACTTCTTCTGCCGTTGGTGTTGCAGTGATGTCTATTTTATTCTTGCCAAGTTCTTGGTAGAACTTTTTGGGGTTGGAGTTGAACTGTTTGTTTTGTTCAAAGAAACGTTGGCGTTTCTCATACTGGCGGATCCTTTGTGCTTTGGCAAGGATATCTTGCTTTAGCTTTTCTTTTATCTCAGATAAATCGTTTTCTGTGACGTTGTATTTACACAGTATTTTTGTTTTCTTTTTGTTGCTCCGTAGCGTTGATTGTCTACTAATTTAGTTAAGAATCGACAGATCTTTTCTCATCTTTTGTATTTTCTTTTGTATGTTATTTATCCACAGGGTTTGTTTGGGTGGTGGTACTCCTGTTTGGATGAGTTTGAGGGAGTATCCAGCTTCTTTTGTGGCTGCAGTGGCTGCTGCATATACTAAGTCATTTAGCTCAGTGATATCGCTATTTGTTTCAGTGGCTATTAGTTCTGTGATGGCTAGGTTTATGCTGTTTATAATTGATGTTGTTGTTTTGTCTATTTTGATTTTTGGGAGGTATGGTCGGTGGTCCATCTTGAGATCTGTGTTTTTCAGTTCTTTGATTATTTTACTTTTTATAGTATCATAATCATTAGGCTCCCCTTCGTTGTTTCCAGGTTTTAGATTTGTGTCGCTTTTTTTCACGTTCGTATGTTTGTCTGTTGTGTTTTGGCTTGCTGCTTGTCGTGCATTATTATGCATCCTTACAGTCTGGTTTTGTTGTTTTTTGTTTACATCGTTTTTGTTGGGAATGTTACGTTTGTCTTCGTGTTTTGCTATCTCACTGTTCATATTATTTGGCATTGTTGTGTGGCTTCTATCTACATTTTCCTGATGTATTTTTTTCTTTTAAATGTTCTATTTCTATTTCTGATATTCTTTTTGCGTTGAGAATATATCTTCTCACTTTTCACTGTCTTTCTATGTCATATACGTATATCTTATTGTTATTATTTTGATTATTATTATTATTACTATTACTATTATTATTATTATTATTATTATTATTATTATTATTATTATTATTGTTATTATTATTATTATTGTTGTTGTTGTTGTTGTTATTATTATTATTATTATTATTATTATTGTTATTATTGTTATTATTTTATTATTATTATTATTATTATTATTATTATTATTATTATTATTATTGTTATTATTATTATTATTATTCTATGTTTGACTTTTGCTTTATGTCTGTACAAGTTGACTCCAAGTCTCACCCAGAGACCTCAAGAGACAACAGGTTGGAATTTCTGTGCCATATATTTGGGGTCTTTTTTTTTCTTTTTTTTTGGTTATTATTATTATTATTATTATTATTATTATTATTATTATTATTATTATTATTATTATTATTACCTCGGCCTTAGCGAAGGCGGAGGTATTGTTTTTCAGTCGTGTTTGTTTGTTTGTTTGTCCGTGGACAAGATATCTCAAGAACTGCTGGATGGATTCGAATGAAACTCTCAGGGATGTTTGGTCTTGTGACTGACACGAATTGATTAGATTGATCCGGAACCGAAGAAGAGTTCTGGATTATTTTTCGGTTTTTTTTTCGTACTTAATTTTTGAGAGCGGCCGGGTTCATTTTTATTACTCTCGTTTGAGAGAGCAGTCGAATTTATTTCAGATATTCTCACACACATACAAACGCATATCAGATATTCACACACAGATACACACACACACATCTGTGCCCATCTGGCATCTTCGTCCATCTTCAACTGAAACCAGCGACAGAAAAAAAAATATGGAATAGATATAAGGAATAAAAATGTCTGCTCACTCTGAAGCTCACACTGACATGAATTTAAATAAGTGAAGTAAAAACACGAAAAAAAAAAAAATAACATTAATGCGGCAGTCTGCTATTTTGTTCACGCCCATGATCGATAATTCCATATATTAAAAACAAAATTGTTTTACAAAAATCGATTACATTTCCATTAAGAAGGCTACAAGTTCCCACAGAAAACGACAGGTGTCATTTTTATTGCTATCAATAGCTGTATAAGCTACAAGCATTTCGATTTAGAATTGCGACTTTGGACACAATCCATTAGAGTGCGAATTTTTCTGTAGATTAGCGATGTTCTTACTGTCTTTCTATCTCATATACGTATAATCATACACACACACACACACGCACACATACGCTTTTATTCTTTCATTATTTTACTCATTTCTGCCTTGCGGCTGCGGTCATTCTCGAGTCCCATCGTGGTCTTTTTAATTTCCTCAGTCTGGGGTGTTTCACATCACCTCTCCTGTATGTGTCTTTATCCCAGCTGCTTGTCCATTTGGTGTATAAGGGAATTTCATTCCGCTACCCTTGTCTGCACTTCATGTCGGGTTGTTGGTTCACCCGGTATTGGGAAGTGGAAGGATGTCTAGTTTCTTTTTGAAGGCATCTACTTCCATCTTATGCAGATTTCTTAATTTTTGTCGCAGAGCATTGCAGAGCTGTGGACCTTTAAACCCTAGACTATTGCATTACGTGGTCCTGAATTTAGATGAAGTGGATGGTACCTTTGGTACAATACAATGGTGGCCAGTTCTGGCATTTGTATAACACTCAATACCGAAATTAGCTACTAGACCTTCTACAATTTTCCATATGTAGATTATTGCATATCTCTCACGCCTTCGCTCCAGGGAGTAAAGCTGTAGTTTTCTCAGCCAATCCCCGTAGCTCACCCGCAGCACTGTTTCAGTCTTTTTAGTGTAGTGGCGTTGGACTGTTTCAACCTCCGCTATTCGTTTGGCACTGTGTGGTGACCACAACTGGGAACAGTAGCCCAGGCAGTCGAGAATAAAGATTCTCCACGTGGTCAACATAATTTCTTGGACTCTTCTCTTGAAGGACCTTAGTATCCATCCCGCTAGTTGTTTGCACTTTGCCGCCATCTTGGTAATCTGCATAGAAAATGATGCGTCATTGCACATAGTCTTTCACTGTCTGTGATTCTGGGATTGTAATGCCTTCGGACCCTGTATATATATATATATATATGATATATGATATTACGTATGTGTATATTGGTATATGTGTGTTAGTGTCTCTCTCTCTCTATATATATATATATTTACACACACAGACACACACACACCACACATATGTATATATATATATATGTATGTATATACGTATATGTAAATACATGCATATATATTGCATACATACATACATACACACGTATATATAAATATGTAAACGTATATAAACGTACAAATATATGTGAGTTATACATCCTTATATATATATATATATATATATATATATATATATATATATATATATATATAGATATATATATATATATATATAAATGGAGTTAAACGCATGTGTTATTCAAATTACTTTACTTCCGACACATGTTTCGAAGATATCACTGGTATTATTCCAAAGGAATAAAATGGTATAAAACAATGTAATATTCTCTTCAGGGAAGTGAAGAAATGAAACCCGTGAATAAGACATTTTAACAGAAAATTATGGATATGTATAGTGATTAAGTGAACGCTATTAAGATTGTTTCAAAAAACGTTATAGGATATAGCGTCAAAAGTAGCCTATAGAAAGAGGAAGGATAAAGGAAAGAAAAGCTAAATAAATGAGAAGTATATAACTATATGTATATTAAATAGAACCATATAGACTTGGAAAAAGATATATCTAGTGAATGTGATATGTAAGAAGAAAACTAATGTTTAAATTATATATAATGATATATATCACTTATATGAAATAAAGGCGTGTTTCTTCCAAAGTTTACATCGGAATGCACGCTCTATAACCGTGTTTACAAGGGGATTTTTAGAAAAAAAGAATACAAAATAGTTTAGAATTACAGAGAAGACAGAATTCCTTGCCTTTGCCATAAGGTATAGAGATTGAAAGAATCAACCAATCTACATTAAAGTGTTTATTGTGGCCTTTTAGATCCCAAATTAATTTACTAAGCCTGTACTGTTACGTTTATTCCTATCCCTAAATGTAGAGTAATGATTAGAAATTCTTTTAGACAACTAGGAAGATGTGCTTCCTATATAAAAAAAATTCTTCATTACCAGTAGTAATTTTACACTGGTATATAGAATTTTTAATTTTAGAGTTACTTGACATAAACTTGATTCTGTTGTAATTGATTTCAGATACAATAACCTTGTTATTAATATTTCTAGGGGGAGGTATGGTATTAGCTAAATTAATGTTAGTATTAGTAAATGTATCAATATTTAACAGGTTAATATTATGTAAAGAGATAATTTGTAAGAAATGTTTTGTGTTGGAAAAACCAATCCTAACCGTGTGTGAGTTGATAATAGAGTAATACCTAGAATTCTTTGAAGAACGAAACTATGGGATTAAATAAGGGTTATCTCCCTTCCTCTTTTTGGTTTTGGTGTATAAATTAAAATTGATATCGTTTACTAGATTTCATATCTACATTAGTAAAGGAAGAATAAGATTGAATGGAATAAATGTAGGTAACTTTCTCTGTATAACCTGCATTAAGTAAGGCAGAGTTATAAAATTCGGCCTTAACTCCATTGCATTTAACTCCATTTATTTATTTATATATATTATACAAAATATTTCACGTAAACCCGAAGTTGCTACCTTTAAAAACAAGGAGTTACAACCTTTTTACTTGTATGATATTTTGCTACCCTGGTAACTATTTATATACACACATCATATATATATATATATATATATATATATATATATATATATATATATTATATATATATATATATAAGTCAGTAAATGGTGGGGGTGTGTTAAGCGCACATGGAGAAATGATAGGAAAGGAAAAAATAATAATAAGGCATAATGCTAAACTGAAAACAAATTTTAATATACCTGTGTGTAAGAAAAATTTAAAAAGGAAATCAAAGCGACTTTCATTGCAAAGCAAATTTTCAAGATGAAGAGGGGGAAAAACTTTTTTTAAGATGAGGGAGGGGAAAAAATTATAACGTCTTTCTAAATAATAATAATAATAATAATAATAATGATAAATATATACAAAAATTAATAAATAAGTATACCAATACATTATAGTGTTTTTATGCTTTTAATGTTCAATATTATTCCATGGAAAAACTTCTTTGGAGGATTAGGATACATGTGTTTTAGTGTAGTATTTTGTTTGAGAAGGTTGGATGTTTATGAGTCAAAACAGGAAATGGGGTAGGAGTTTCCAGTTCCTGTGTATAAGGGGGAGACAATTCTGTGGATTTTATACTCTTTAATTGAAATGCTGGATTTTCCGTCAAACAGGATGCTTATATCTATTTTTTGTCAAACAGGATGCTAGAAAAAGGAATACGGTCACCCGCAACCAGCAGAACTGAGAAAAACTTCGCAGATGTGCGTCCAGCTGTGAAGGGAAATCGCCGAATCACCATCTGTGAGCTATCACAGAATGTACAGATTAGTTACGGTTCAGTTAAGTCCATTATTACTGGTGATTCGGGTAGGAGACGCGTGTCTGCCGAGTTTGTGTCATAACTGCTTTCAGCTGACCAAAAGGACACTCGGGTTTCAGTTGCACAAGATCTCCTTGATTGTCTCGTGAACGATGAAAATCTTTTTGAAAACTTTGTGAAGGCCTCTGAGCAGGTGTCTTCAAGCTCTCGGCAAAATTTGATGCAGATTTTCTGCAACGATCACACGTTACACACGTTGCTTCCAAGCATTGCTGTAAGCAGCAGAAGTCAACTAATAACGTTAAAACTTAGGGCGCATGCACAGCAGAGTTCAAGGTCAATCTGTGTCTAGCGGCTTTACTCTGCGTGATTTAGCTTCGTTACTATGGCAACAGTTCGGATACTTATTTATCAGAATACGTCTATATATATATATATATATTGTTACACATTCATATCTATGTGTATGCGTGGGCGTGCGTGTGTGGAATGCATCCCCGTTTTTGGCACTATTTTATAAGTGTTACTACGCTGTGTCTAAAGGTATATAAGTATCACTGCGCTGAATGTCGGACAGTTGGTGTAACATGCAAAGCGAATAAACACATAAAACGATATATGCCTTCAATTGAGTTGTCCATCACCCATCAGAACGAAACGACACATAACATGGTGGCAGCGGTAAATAATTAATCGAAACTGTGCCTTTACAACAAGACAGAAACACAACGAACCAGAAATTTAACAAACAAAGCATCGCTTCGTCTTCGGACACACATACACGAGGTTCCAAAATGGCGACCCCCGTCACCGTACAGATGAATTTACATCCAACCATGAACTGGGACTCCGATGATATCGTGGAAGCGTTTAAGAAATTTAAATAGAAAACTCAACTAGCTTTCAAAGTTTCCTGAAAGGTACAACCGCCGAAGAAAACGTAAGCTGCATCCTTTTATGGACGGGAGAGAAGGGACTAGACCTATTTAATAGCTGGGACATGTCAGAATCGGATTACAATAACCCAGACACACTTTTAGAGAAATTTGAAAGGCACCTAGAGCCCAGGTCGAACCATAGAATTCACAGATACGAATTCCAGGGCCTGAAACAAGACCCACAAGAAACGATTGACAACTTCCTGTCCAGACTAAAGAATGTTGCCGAAAAATGCAAATTCAAAGATAAGGACGAAAGAAGAGTTGACCAATTAATATGGGGGTGTGCTCATAAAGAAGTTCAGAAATCCCTCATAGGTAAGGATGCTCTCCAGTTGATAGAAGCAGTAGACACTGCAAGAGCATTCGAAGCCACTACCAAACAAATGGCCTCACTTACCTTACAAACAAGCTCACTAGGCAGCAGTGTAGATATTGTATCTAGGCACAGGACGAAACATACCCGCAAACAAAGAACATGCCAGTACTGTAGTATGGAGCATGAGTTCAATAACCGGAAGAAATGTGCTGCATTCGGTACACGGTGCAAAACATGTGGAAAACCCAACCACTGGGAAAAATGTGTAGGCTAACAAAATCCCAGAAAAACAAGCCCGAATTTTCAAAGAGGAGCGGAAATAGAAAACAAAGAGCTATACATGCCCAACAACAAGAACAAAACACCTCAGAGGAGGAATTCTTGGCAGTCGGCACAATAAATGTGCATGAGATGGGAAATGACGACCAGAAAAAAAAAATGAGGCATACACAACGATACGAATACAAAAGAAGTCTGGCAAGAAACGAATGAACATTGACTTAAGGCTAAAGATTGACACTGGAGCCCAGAGTGATATCTTGCCTGTCAACCTTTTCAAAAAGATGTTCCCAGAACACATGACACAAGAGGATAAAGTCAAAGAAGGAATCCTCACACCAAGTGATGTAATCCTCACTGCGTACGGAGGTACCAGGATTCCACAACTGGGCAAAACAACAATCACAGGGACACACAAAGGAAAAATAATCAAGTGTTCTTTTTATGTCATAAAAACCGAAGGACCAGCAATTCTTAGACTCAATACCTGTAAAAATCTTAATATTGTGTCAATCAATGGTGAAGTGAAGGCAGCTCCAAGCAGGATTGACAGTGATATGCCTATCAAAGACCGACCACCAATCACAAACAAAGAGGAACTGATAAGCATGTACCCTGAATGCTTTGACGATACAGTCGGGTGTTTTGTGAAATGTCGATACCATATAACAGTCGACCCCAATATCAAACCAATTGTTCACCCAGCTCGCCGCGTCCCTCTAGAACTAAAAGAGAAGCTGAAGGCAGAGTTGGACAGAATGGAAAAAAAGAAATAATCACCAAAGTGACACGACCAACAGACTGGGTGAATTCAATTGTAATCAAGGAAAAACCCAATGGTACCCTACGGATATGCCTCGACCCAAGGGACCTGAACAAGGCATTAAAAAAAGAGTACCATCCAATTCCAACCCTTGAAGAAATCACACCATCATTGGCTGGATCCAAATTATTCAGCAAACTGGATGCCAGTAATGGGTACTGGAATGTAAAGATAGACAGTCATCCATGCTCACTACCTTCAACATACCATTTGGTAGATATCGATTCAACCGACTCCCATTTGGATTGAAGGTGAGCCAAGATGTTTTCCAGCGCCAAATAGATGAGACCTACCAAGGCTGCAAGGGAGCAATTGGGATAGCAGATGACATCCAAGTGCATGGCAAGGATGAAACCACACATGACTTCAATTTACATGAAGCTATGGAAAAAACCCGACAAGCAGGTATCAAACTCAATGCAGACAAGTGTGTGATAAAAGCAAAGGAGTGCAAATTCTTTGGAATTATATACTCTGCAGAGGGAGTTAAACCAGACCCCGCTAAAGTGGAAGCCATCAGACACATCAAAGAACCCAAAGACAAGAAGGAACTCAGGAGCTTCCTGGGACTCATCCACTACATGGGAGCCTTCATACCCAAGCTGGCTGATCACAATGTAAATCTCCGAGAATTAAATAAAGATGACGTAGAGTTTGATTGGTGTGCTTCACACACAGGATTTCAAAGCAATCAAAAAGCTCATCAGTAAGGAGACAACTCTTCAATACTATGACAGACGCAAACCAGTAATACTCCAAGTCGATGCTTCTATGAGAGGAGTTGGCGCAGCACGGTACAGGAAGGTAAACCCATTGCATATGCCTCGAAAGCTCTCTCACCCACAGAGACAAGGTACGCAAGTATTGAAAGGGAACTCCTGGCAGTAGTATATGGATGTGAAAAGTTTCATACATACCTGTATGATAGACGTTTCAATATTGAAACAGACCATCGCCCGCTAGAACAAATACATAGAAAAAACCTCACGAAAGCACCAGCCAGACTGCAAAGATTACTGTTAAGGCTTTAAACATACAACTACGATATCAGGTACAAGCCAGGGAAAGACCTGATATTGGCGGATGCTCTTTCCAGACTATCCTCACATGATAAACAGGAGATGAAAGGACTAAGCATAAAGGTCCACCACATTGTAAATGTAACAACTACAAAGCTAGCAGAAATCAAAGAGGAGACCAGCAAAGATGAAGAACTCCAGCTCTTTACTCAGATGGTGATTCAGGGTGGCCAGAAAAAGAGACGTCAGGTGCAGCCCCCTCAATCGTGAATATTGGGCCATCCATGATGATATATCAGTGGAGAATGGAATCCTGATGGCTGGATCCCGAATAATTATACAAAGAGATTCTTGACAAGATCCTCCAAGGGCATCTAGGAATGGAGAAATGCAAGCTCCGAGCCAACTCAGCAGTATATTGGGTAGGCATGTACAAAGACATAGAAAAGACAGTTTCTACATGCTACATCTGTCAAAAGTACAGAAACTCACAACAAAAGGAGGAAATGATATCTAGTGACATCCCAAGAAGGCCATGGCAAACTATTGGAGTAGATCTGTTCACAGAAAGCCAAGAATCGTATTTGATAATGGCCTGCTACTACTCCAAATTTCCATTTGTGAGAAAAATGAAAGACCCGAGAGCCAAAACAATCACTGCAGGGGCTCGAGGACTTCTAGCAGAGCAACGAATACCAGAGCAGATCATATGTGACAATGGAACCCAGTTCACATCGCAAGAATTCAAAAAGCTAGCCGATGAGTATGGGTTCAATATTACAACCTCATCTCCACACTACCCCAAAGGTCATGGGTTTATAGAAAAACAGGTGCAGACAGTGAAGAGAACAGTAGTCAAATGCCGAGAGATTAAGGAAGACTCACACCTGGCACTTCTGTCCCTACGAGTGATACCACTGAGAGCTGACATGAAATCCCCAGCAGAATTGCTGAATGGTAGGAAGTACAAAACTACCCCGCCAACTAAGATCCAGCCTCCTATTGACCAGGAAGAGACAAGGGCAAAGCTAGCAGCCACTCAAGAACAATCACAGAAATATTACAACAAACATGCACAATACTTACCTGAGATACTTGGAGGACAACATGTCCATACTCAAGATCCCATAACTAAAACATGGATCCCAGCACAGGTTGTCAGTAGAGCTGAAAATCCAAGATCGTATATAATAGAAACGGAATCTGGTAGGCAGCTGAGACGCAACAGGGCCCACATCCGCCCAACACCAAAGCTGTCGCGGACAACATGTACAACACCTGCTGCATTAGTGACAACATCCACAGAATCATCACCCCAACGGGCACCAACCACCCATCAGCAGTCCAACAACACACCTCAGACACCGGTGCGAAGCACAATCCACCAGATGGCGAAAGAACATCCTGCCACCGGTTCGATACCGTTTATGGCTTAGCAGACATCAGGAGACCAATAACTGCTACCATATGAATTTCATAAAAAAAAAAAATATATATACATGAACTTTCAAAACTGCTATGATTAATTTAATTTTACTCAATTTGGTTTTCATTTTCTTATTAATTTTTTTTTAGGCAATTGAAACTAATGGTATATTTTGATAAAAATGTAAATATTTTCTCTTTTTATTCATGATAAAGTTCTTTAAAAAAATGAAAAGATAAGTAACTAATTCTACTAGATTACAAAGCAGAGGCAGAATAATCTCACGGTCTCTGCTGCAGGATTGCCATCTCACGCTGACAATCCATTAGAGTAAGGGAGACTACTATATTTGTCTTCACTGCCAAAAGACCCCTTTATTTTTTATTTTTTCAAGAAGGAATGTTACACATTTATATCTATGTGTATGCGTGGGCGTGCGTGTGTGGAATGCGTCACCGTTTTTGGCACTATTTTATAAGTGTTACTACGCTGTGTCTAAAGGTATATAAGTATCACTACGCTGAATGTCGGACAGTTGGTGTAACATGCAAAGCGAATAAACACATAGAACGATATATGCCTTCAATTGAGTTGTCCATCACCCATCAGAACGAAACGACACACACACACACACACACACACCACACACACACACATATATATATATATATATATATATATATATATTATATATATATATATATATATATATATATATATGTATGTATATATGTATATATATGTGTGTGTGTGTGAGTGTATGTATGTAGCATGTATGTATGTATGTATGTATGTATGTATGTATGTATGTATGTATGTATGTATGTGTGTGTGTGTGTGTGTGTGTGTGTGTGTTTATTCCCCATCACCGCTTGACATCCCGTGTTGGTGTGTTTACTTCCTCGTAACGTAGCGGTTCGGCATAAGACCCCGATAGAATAAGTATTAGGTTTAAAAAATAAGTCCTGGGGTAAAATCTTTCAAGGTAATGTTCCAGCATGACCGCAGTCAAATGACTGAAACAAGTAAAAGAATAAAAAAATGATAAGGATTATATAATCAATATGGTATAATGTTGTCTATTGTGAATGCGTGCAACTTAGTGGTTAAGGGTATATGACTTCCGATCGTAAGGCTATGAGTTCGACACCCGGAACTGTGTTGTCTTCTTGAACAATACATTTTATATTTCACGTTGCTCCAGATCATTCTGCTGGCAAAAATGAATTGCACCTGTATTTCAAAGGACCAGCCTTGTCGCTTTCTGCGTCACTCTGAACCCCGCCGAGAATCACGCTAAAGGTACGCATGTCTGTGAAGTGATCAACCACTTGCACGCTAACTTCACGAGTAGCGTGTTCTGTTGGTTGGATCGACTGGAACACTCGTCGCCGTAACCGACGGAGCGTGACCCGACTTTTTGTCTGATGTCACTTTGTCCAACACTACTCCGTCCACGTCTTTGGTCCGACGTCTCTTTATCCGATGATTTTTTTGGGGGGCCAACGACTTTTTGTTCAATTGTAAATACATTCTTTAGAAAACAAGGTGAACTTCAAAAGCAAATAATCATGGAGAATTTTATTGAGAGGACTTTTTGTTGGACAAGAAAATCATTGAAACAAAAAGATGTTGGACGAAAAGACGTGGATGAAAAGACTTTTGACGAAGTGACGTCGGACGAAAAGTCATAGCACCGTAGTTTCAAGACATGTAACCAAACGAAGGGTTATCTAGGTCTAAGTGGTTGAGTTACCTGCTAGAGTTACTTGTGAAGGCGCATGGCTCAGTGGTTAGAGCGTCGGGCTCACAATCATGAATTAGTAAGATCGATTCCCGGACCGGGCTGCGTGTTGTGTTCTTCAGCAAGACACTTTATTTCACGTTGCTCCAGTTAACTCAGCTGTAGAAATGAGTTGCAACGTCACTGGAGTCAAGCCGTATCGGCCTTAGCTTTCCCTTGGATAACATCGGTGGCATGGAGAGTGGAAGCTGCTATGCATGGGCGACTGCTAGTCTTCCATAAACAACTTTGACCGGATTGTGCTGCGTGGGGTAACATTCTAAGTGCAACCCGATGGTCATTCATGATCGAAGGGACCCTTTACCTGCCAGAAGTAGTAGCGATTATATCTCTCCTGCTTTAAAATATAGTCGATAATATAGTCTTAGATACTAAGATAGAAAATGTCTGAATAAATAATGGAGACGTCGCTCCCGGAGTACCTTTGTTTATGGGTCCGCTCGATGAGTTGTGACTCGGAGTTAAACAGGGTCGGTGAACTCTAAAAATAGCGCTTAGCGCAGCGGTTCTCAACTGCGACTCCCAGATCCACATGCAGCCCTCAAGCATCTTTCGGCAGCCCTAATCGGTCTTCCCTCTATAAACATAATAAATTTGTCTTAGATTGACTTGCATTTTACTTCCTTTTGGGGCGGACCCCTAAAAACTTTTGTTTTAAATCAGGCTTGGAAATCAAAAAATAAAATTTAAAAAAAATAAAATAAAAATATGATAGCCACTGGTTCAGTGCACCAGACGGAATGCATTGCAGGTTTTTCTTTTTAAATCTATTTATCTGTTTTGAAATCAAAGTCAACTTTACATTTAATCTTTTCCAAACAAATACAATAAAGAACCAGTAGGCTGGGTAGACTGGCGGAAACGTTACAGCATCAGAATTTGATTTGTTCATTTAATTCTGAGTTCAAATCCTGCAGTAGCCCACTTGGATGGTTGACGTAATCCATCGACCAGTTTAATACCACTACCTGGTTTCTAGTCACCTTCAACAGAGTTCACTGTAATACAGGCATCAAAGGAAGGGGAACGTTTCCGTTTCCACTTCTTTCCCACCAATCTCGAAGACTCTGTAAAGTATCATGGTTACTGGCTTCCTTCAAAATTAAACAGTACAAGCAACATCAACAATAGAATGTGGCAGAAAAAATACTTCAATAGTATCAAGAATTTAAAAATTGAGAGGCGAAATGTATTTGATTCTTTAGCAGTTAAAGAACACAGCTGCACATAGACGTCTCCTGACCAGTAAGGACATGGAATGACGGAAGAAACTGGCCTTGCATCAGATCTACTGCCGGTGTGGCTGTGTAAGTGTGATTCCAGGTTCAGTCACACTGAATGACACCTTGACATCTATTACTATAGCCTCGGGCCGACCAAAGCCTTACGAGTGGATTTGGTAGATGGAAACTGAAAGAAGCTCGTCGTATATGCATATATACATATATATATGAGGTCTGATCAATGAGTATCCTGACTGTTGCCATAGTAACGAAGCTAAGGCACGAAACTGAAAGAATCCTGTGCATGTATGTTAATGTATCTATTTATGTATGTGTGTGCCTTTGTGTCTGTGTTCGTTCCCCCACCTTCGCTTGACAACCGGTGTTGGTGTATTTACGTCCCCATAACTTAGTGGTTAGGCAAAAGGGACCGATACTATAAGTAGTAAGCTTAAGATATAATAAGCCCTAGGGCTGATTCGTTCGAGTAAAATCTTTCAAGGTGGTGCCCCAGTATGACCACCGTCTAATGAGTGAAACATGTAAAAGATATAAGATACTGGGCTTTTATGGAGGTATCCATAATCTAAGCATATAATTCAGGAAAGATAAGGCAGAAAAAATTACTTGTGAAACGAAGTCAAGAACCCATTATGAATTAAAGGACCGCGACTATACATAAAGATTTCGTGTTCAGTAACAACTTGATGCTACAACGCAGATAGAAATCACAGAAATAAGTAGGCTTAAGTGTGATCTTCAGTGAGTCTACGACCTTTGCAGGAGAATTCGAAAACCTATAAGTTTACTTTATAAAAGGTACAAAGTACATTTACTGAAATATAGGTCATGAGTTGGGCGGACCATAAAGACTGAAATTATAACACTGAGAATATTGAATGCTATATCAACGCTTTAATGATTACATGTATGTAGCTGTATGTATCAGGTAATCAATATTGATTTTTCACAAAACCAGAAAATTTAAGCAAGAGTCATGATGATAATATCGCATGTGTTGCGTATAGAGAATATTCTGGAAAAGTGATACTCTTAGACGATGTGTAAAAAAGTTTTTACTCTTGACTTTTTCTTCCTATCATAGCTTGTGTTCCGATTTCTCTAGTATCGGTATTGACTTTCATATTTCACCCTGTTTTGTACAGTTTCAAGGTGCTTGTGTATTGACAGTTTCTTCGCTTATTTTTTCGTGTGATATTTAAGTCACAAGGTATTCGGATGTTTATTAGTCTGAAAAAAACTTCTATTGTAGTTTTTGGCATTTATAGTTGGATGATTTACTTCGATCCCCTTGTCAGTCAGCAGACTGACAAGTAGATCCGTGTCCCAGATGGTTATAACCAGGATGCGGTCATACATCGCACTAGGTACATATTTATGGAATTTTATACTATTTTATTATTAAATAGATAATTAAGGCGGCGAGCTGTTAGAATCGTTAACGCACCACACAAAATGCAAAGCAGCATATCTTCCAGCTTTGCGTTCTGGGTTCAAATTCCGTTGAGGTCGACTTTGAATTTCATCCTTTTAGTGTCGACAAAATAAGTAACAGCCAAACATTGCGGTCGGTGTAATTGACTAGTCCTTCTTCCGCAAAATCCTAGGCTTCCTGCCTATAGTAGAAGGTATTATTAAAGGACTGTGAGAGTCGGTAAACTAGCAGAATCATCAGCACTTTGGAGAGAAAATGCTGAGCGGCAGTCATTTCGATTCTTTATGTTCTGAGTTTAAAAATCTACCTAGATCGACTTTGCCTTTCTTCCTTTCTGGGTTGATAAAATAAGTACCAGCTGATGTAAACGATTTAACCTCCCCACTAAAATTCTTGATCGTGTGTCAAAATATTAAAATATCATTAAAAGGGCAGAGTCGTTATAGTGTCGAAGAAAAGGATCTGCGACATTTGTTTCAGAGACCAACTTTTCAGAGGCTAACTTTTCATTCTGTTAGAGCTCGATGAAATAAAGTACCAGTCAAGTACTCGAGTCGATGTAATCGATTAACCCCACTTATTCCAAAACTGTTGGCCTTGTGTCTTAATTAGAAACAATTATAAGGGGTGTGTAGACTGGCAGCATTGTGAAAGCGGTGGACAAAATGCATTTCAGTACTTTAGTAGAAGTATTAGTAGTGGTAGTAGTAGGAGGAGGAGAAGCCATGGTGATAATTTATCGCCGAAACCAGATTCTTTGTTTGCAGTGTTTTACTTTTTACAGTTATTTTTCATTTTTAAATAATAGAATAAATATGAGATTTTGAAAATGAGAAATGTAAACCAACTTAAACCGAACCATACAAAAAAAAAACAAAAAAACTAAATACAGTATTTTAACTTGATTTTGATTTTGTTGGTTCTTGGGAAACCTTGGAACTGCCTTCCACCCTAGTCTCTCCTGTACAGTAATATTGTTTTTCTTTTGTTTTTCATAATGGTTTGGCTTCGGAGGAACGGCTGTGCCCATGATTTTCGCAGACCCTCCAAAGCCCATTGAGACCGGCGGTTAATGTTCTTCTTGTGAAGATAGAAGAAGATGGCTAAAGAAATGACGTTCTGCAAGAATCGAGAAATAATTGGTTTGAGTTGTTAGTTTAGGATCTAAGGCGGGGAATTGGAATTCTGGAAATGAATTGGGTGAGTTAACTGCCGCAACGACAGACTTCGAATGCATTGATTTACCTTTTATCCATTACTCGTTTCAGTCATTAGACTGTGGCCATGTTGGGGCATCGCTTTGAAGAACTTTAGTCGATCGAATCGACCCCCAGGACTTATTTTTTAACCCTGGTACTTTTTCTATTAGTCTCTTTTGCTCAACCGTTAGATTAAGGGGATATAAGTACACCAGCACTAGTTGTCAAGCGTTGGTGGGGCACAAGAACAGATACAATTACACACACACACACACACACACACACACGACGGAAATCTTTCATTTTCCGTACCCAATCCATTCATAAGTCTTCAAAAGTCGGCCCTAGGGTATAATAGAAAACACATATCCAGCCATGTTGTTGGGGACCAAACTTCTTACCGCACAGTCACGACAAATCTGGGTACAGTATACTTTGGAAATCGTCATATAATATGGTGTACATGTTAAATTTCCAGTTTTCTGTTAAAAGTAAACAAAATATAAGAAACAAATGCTCTCATCATCCAAAGAAATTTCCTTGTTGAAACGGCTGATACTTCAGGTTTCCAAAATTTTTCTACATATGCTAATCGAAGAAGAACCAAGAGAAAACTTCTATGCAGTCGCACGATCTGTTAGAAATAGCAGTGAAATATCACTCATATTGCACATTATTATCTTAACAAAAGAGAAGTACAAGTTAGATAATGTAGCCCTAGGTATATTGTGACTCAAAATAAGATAAGATGGTCATTGTTAGAATGATTTTTTAATAAAAGGTGTCAGCAGAAGTTCGCCATTACCTTCTGCCGGAACCGCGTGGAGCTTAGGTGTTTTGCTCATAAACACATACATCGCCTGGTTTGAGATCCGAACCCGCGATCCCTCGACCGCGGGTCCGCTGCTCTAACCACTAGGCCATGTACCTCCACGTTCAGGGCTGACCTGAGTGAAAACAACAGCAACAATAATAATCCTCTGTGCTACAGAGGCCTAAACTTCTTTTGAAGAGGGCTAGTAGTTGATTACACCGATCCCAGGGATTAACTAGTACTTATCTTATCGATCCCGAAAAGATAAAAGGTAAAGTCGATCTCGGAGTTATTTGAACTCAGAACGTAAAGACGGACGAAACACCGCTAAGAATTCTGCCAGCTCGCCACCTTAATATAAATACAATCGGCAGAAAAAGCAACACCCTTTGTTTTTATCTTACGGGACCATCTTCTCAGATGTTTGTTATTGTTATTGTAGCTCTATCTCCGATTGTCATTGTTGTTGTTGTGGTTGTAACTATATCTGAGGTGTTTAGAAACAGCAGTGACCTGAGTAAGGCTGCGAGCTGGCAGAAACGTTAGCACGCCGGGCGAAATGCTTAGTGGTATTTTGTCTGCCGTTACGTTGTGAGTTCAAATTCTGCCGAGGTCGACTTTGCCTTTCATCCTTTCGGGGTCGATAAATTAAGTACCAGTTACGCACTGGGGTCGATGTAATCGACTTAATACCTATGTCTGTCCTTGTTTGTTCCCTCTGTGTTTAGCCCCTTGTGGGTAATAAAGAAATAGGTATTTTGTCTGCCGCTACGTTCTGAGTTCAAATTCCGCGGGTATCCCAAATCGATGAACGTAAATAATAAAATGTTGTATACAAGTAATAATCCTTTCTGGCGATTTGCTTGGCGTGCTAACGATTCTGCCAGTCGCTGCCTTAGGAATGGTATTAATAATAACCACAGTTCGCCATTGACGTTCTCTTTTTAGTCACATGTTCCTAAAACGTTCTCTTTGTGTTCGACGAAAAAAACAGAAAACAACACCTATGAACACAAAATAAGCGAAACGAGATAAAAGACAATCACAAGCGTCTCTAACATTTTAAAACGTCTTCAACGTATTTTTGTGCTTGTGTTGTATAAAATCTTGTTCCTGTTTTATTGCAACGATGGTGGGTAAGTTTTGAAACTTTTAATATATGAAAAACTGCTGCACAGACGGAATTTGTATTTTATTCTTTCGTGATCCATGATGACAGTAAATTAGTAAGTACTAGTCTATAGGAGCTATTCAAACGACTGTATATGTTTTTACTACAAAATGTGTGCCCTTGTGTCATTTAAGCGATCAATATATGAACATCAACCATTCAGATCAAATTTAACTAAGATTGTAGGGTTCATAAAATCGTTAAAATGTTAACTAGTGGCTAATTAAAAAACTATGCAAACATTTTTTTTTATTAAAAACGGTGTGCCAGGGTAAACAAACAACATATTAACAACTGTTACGCAAATGAATCTATCTATTGACTTTCTAGGTTGACCCATCTCTTCTGTGCCTCTCAAAAAATCGCAGGTCAGGCCCACGTTTGGATATTGCTCCTAAATACTGGACGATGCTATTACTGACCGCATCTAGAGAAAGAAAGGTCACTTGACTTATAATATTAAACAACTCTCAGTCACGCTCCACTCCTCGACCCACAGATCTCCTGTCTGTTTCCTCAGCCTTTTTTCTATCGTTGCTATAATGACATCGACTTCTTAGGTTTCACTCCATCACCATTCAGGTACTTCCGATTCAGCCGTCTCTTCCATTCTTACCACTGACTTTGTGTTCATCTACCAAGCCCTGCACTGATTTTTGCTCTCCTTCCTTCCCCGGAATATCACCTGTCTAGAAATCTCTTCCTGTTCATGTTATCCCCGTAGATTTTGACTAGCAACACATTAAGTGGATCATTAAAAGCATCAGGCTCACTGATCTTCAAGGGCCTTCAGAAGTCACAAGTACGGCACCTTCCTCCAAATCTAGCAAATAAAAAGTAAGGCCCATAAAGTTCATGGATCAATAAGTACCAGACGCACTGTAGTTGTTGCAAACAATTGTATATCGTGAATCTCTTTTCTATAAAATTTGTAGATTTGTGCCAATGTCAGAAATGAATATATAAATAATAATAAATCTCTGAACGAGGTATAAGCACGACAATGTGAGGTATACTTGCCATCTCAATATGGCTAACCACAAAGGGTGGGTGTTACTGTAGCTTGTAGCCCCAGGAGAACATCGTCTCCAGCTGACTTTAGGCACACTTTCTGTGCCCTTATGGTATTTACAAAGGGAGGTCATACGCACCCAGAAACTGCAGTCTGTGCGTATCACTTAGGTTGACGAGGGAAGGATGACCCCCCCCTTGCAAATACCATAAGAGCACAGAAAGTGTGCCTAAAGCCAGCTGGAGACGATGTTCTCCTGGGGCTACAAGCTACAGTAACACCCACCCTTAGTGGTTAGCCATATTGAGATGGCTAGTATACCTCACAATATATAAATAATTATCGCTTAAATCGAATATACTATTTATCCTCTATCTCTCATCCGAAGCTCTACCAAATACTGAGGCCCGATTCAAACATTTATTGTCTTTCTCTACAAATTTTGTAGACTTGTATCAATATTATTGTTAATGTTTAACTCGAGGTCGTTCTTGATCGAGTAGACCTATGATCAATTCTTTCTTTTTAGGAGGATCTGGGACAACATTGTCCACTGTACCCTACCATTTTTTAAGACGGTAGGATGTACTGTTGGAAGTCAGCTGCTGCTTCGATCAGGTCAAACAACTACTTAGTGGCTCGCTCACTGGGTCGCTTGTGCTACTGAAAATTACCTGTATAAACGTGTATGCTAATGTGGTTATATTTAGATACGCACATGTGTGCACACGTAAAAATGTGTGTATATGTGTATGTAAAGATATTTAACAGCTAGTATTATTTAAACATCGAACTTGATATTTTTAAGATAGGGCTCCAGAGAGCATAACATCTTATTACATTAGTTGTTGATTTTATTTCCAGATCAACTCTAATATTGCAAAATAGTTATCAAATACTTTATAGTCGTAACTATATTTTTTAAGGGATTTCTAGGCCCCTCTCAAACCAGTGAGATCACTGTTGTTAATTTTCTTAATTTGTTAGTCGGTCGATGGCTATAGGAAAAACTTGAACACGGATGGAATTTCAAAAGAACCGACGGCTTCCAGAGAAGAACTAAACATAGTGTTTAGCACCGATCCCGGACTGTGACCCAGCATGGAAAACAGTAGTAGTGAATGAGGTTAGCTTAAGTGAAGGTAGCACTAGATTACAATATCAGTTAACCGACCTTGAGGTGCAGAGGTAATAACATAAGTATTGAGTTGGGTAGAAAAAGCAACAGCACGTCTGCGGGTCAGAGATTGGAACATGATAACTATTTTACGTCATTAAATCGGGTGGAAATCTTTGATAGTGATCTCCGATGTGTAAGCAGTATTCCTTTGTGTGTCCCATTCGAGCTTTGAATTGAGTTAATAATAACAGGGAACTGAAGCATTCTAAGGCTGCTGGGTGGGATTTGAAGGATATTCGATTGCTATTTATTGTAGTGGTAGTGGTGTAGACTTGTTGCTGTTGTTTAACTGAAAAAACATTCCTGATCGAGTAAACTTGTGAACAAAGAACTTCTAGCCGTGACCTTCCCGTCATTTTATAGATCAGAGACAGAATTGTCGAATTTAATCTTCTTTTTTAAAGACAAGAAGTTGTCATTTGAAAAGAATTTTATTGCTACTTTTGTAGATCGAACGACCGCGTAAAGAATGCACGAACAACTTTTTTTGCAGAGCGGGTCACATGTGACATTACTCATCACCAGGTGGGCCGCACTGCTAAAAAAAAGCCAAAGCAATTTTTCGTTAAAGGTGCCATTCAGAAGGTCACACGGGCCGCAGTTTGGTCTCGAGGCATACTCGTTGGTTTGCTGGAGATTAACTCGTCGACTTATTGTTGTAGTTGTATTTGCTATAACACTATATTTGTAAATTCTATTGCTGTTGGCTCTACTGTTCTTGTTCTTTATCCGTCAGTCAGTTCTAAGCATTAACTGGCAGCTCCGTGAGTTACGACGACGGAGGTTCGAGTTCATCTGATCAACGGAACAGCTTGCTCGTGAAATTAACGTGTGTTTATGTCTGTGTTTGTCCCCCCCACGATCACTTGACAACCGATGTTGGTGTGTTTACGTTCTCGTAAATTAGCTGTTCAGGGAAAGAGACCGATAGAATAAGTACTAGGCTTGCAAAGAATAAGTCCTGGGGTCGATTTCTTCGACTAAAACCTTTTAAGGCGGTGCTCCAGCGTAGCACCACAACGACGATAACGACGACGACTACCACCACCACCAGCACCAGCACCACCACCATCATGGCTGGAATCCCTCCAACCATTGTTCTAATTTATCAAAACTTAAACATCACACACACACACAACACACACACACACACACACACGCACACGCAACTATGCATTTAAGCACATACATATGTAGATGCGTATACACATATACACACATACGCATATGCACACAAACACATACATATACATATAGGTGAATCTATCTATCTATCAATCTATCTCTCTCTCTCTCTCTCTCTCTCTATATATATATATATATATATATATATATATATATATCACGTGACCGACCAGACCATCAGATGTTGCTACACATCGCTGGTCACAATGCATTCGCATTGTTTTAGCCTTCAAATGACGCAACCCTGCTGGCTAAGTGAGCAGGCCAACAGAAGAAAGAGTGAGAGAAAGAGTGGTGAAGGAGTACAGCAGGAATCACCACCCCCTGCCGGAGCCTCGTGGAGCTTTTAGGTGTTTTCGCTCAATAAACACACACAACGCCCGGTCTGGGAATCGAAACCGCGATCCTACAACCGTGAGTCCGCTGCCCTAACCACTGGGTCATTGCGCCTCCACACACACACACACACACACACACACACACGCACACACACACACACACACATATATATATATATATATATATATATATATATATATCTGTCTTGCTGCCTGCCTTCCTACCAACCTACCTACCTACCTACCCAACTACCTATACGCATATGTGTGTATATGCGTATATATGTATACTCGTATGTTTGCATTATGGTTGTATGTGTGTTTGTGTGTATATTCATCTATGTTTGCAAGGAACTGGTATTTATCAAAATATTTGCAAGTGTTTGATGGGGTAGCATCATACATAAAATATATAGACAAAACGTTTGGCGGGAACTCACCTGGGAAAAGCAGGGAAAGGCCCAATCAACACAATTCTCCTCAGGATCCCAATATGCCCTCATGTGTACACTAATTAGATTTCATACAATCTCAGAAGTAAGAAAATTGATCAATGTATTGATTAATAAAACTCTTCTGCGCTTGATATTCCCAAAAGAATATCAACTCACAACATATGACACCTTGTTATATATTATTTCCTCTATCCTCTACTGAACAATAGAAGTTTTCATCAAATAGGTAGGGTAGCAAATGAGATGTAGCGAAGCGTATCTAATCTTTTTTCTACCTTTAATAAACTTTTCTACTTAACCGTTTACCTGTTCTGTATATCACATGTGATTGGCGTCTATGGATCATAAATGATACGCATTTCTAATTATTTTCAACAACTAGAGCAACTTGGAACTTATGAAAGGAAAGCTTTATATTACCCAAAACATATGACACAAGAATCAATTAAAAGTCTGAAAACAAGCATTTAATGTAATGTTGGCACTCCGTCGGTTGCGACGACGAGGGTTTCAGGTGATCCAATTAACGGAACAGCCTGCTCGTGAAATTAACGTGCAAGTGGCCGAGCACTCAGCAGACACGTGTACCCTTAACATAGTTCTCGGGGGAGATTAAGCATGACACAGAGTGTGACAAAGATAGGTGTTTTCGCTCACGAAACCGCGATCCTACGACCGCGAGTCCGCTGCCCTATTGCGCCTCCACTGAAAGCAAGCATGAATGTATAGGACAAGCTTATGAAAATGCTTTGGACAAGTAAAGAGTTGAGATTGTAGTGCGAACAAATTTACTGAAAAATTTACTATTAACTGGCATACTTCGGGACCAGATGTCTCCGTGAGATATATTTTCGTCACCGGACTTTGCAATAGTTATGGAAAAGGATTTTAAGAAATGTAGAGAAATTCTTCACAATGAATGAAAAATGGAAATGCAATTAAACTTCTGTACACCACAACAACATTATCAATGACTTCACTACAGGTATCGAAACGAATAAGAAAGCACAAAATTTCTTAGAGTGACTAAACAATATCTTTGAGAAATGACGTACTGAAGTCAAAACCAAGACGGATTGAAGTGTGAATACTCAAAATAGAGGGTTTTTTTCATACTTGCGTTACAATGAAGCCTGACTACTATCATGCTGCCTATTTAGATCTTTTATACACATTTGTTATAGATTACTTCATAGAGGAGCTAACTAATATGTTGTAACAAAGGTTTAGAGCAGTGGTTCTCAACCATTCTCCTTTGATTCCCATTTTACTGGGATGGTCTCTCATAACCATTTGATGTTTTAAAATTCCTATTATATTTTTATAATTAAATATTATTAGCAATCGTAATAACAAATTGTTAAAATAGTCTGTGTATTGTAGAAGTATTACCAATTTATTGTACATAAATTTTAACAAAAATAATCTTATACAGAACCCCAGGTGCTAAATGGACTCCAAGGATCATATGGAACCCGGTCGAGAAACACTAGTTAGAGGGTTGACCAATAACAGGCTATAATAGGTATTTTTAATTTACAGCATTCACAGCAGTTATGCGATATCACCAAACCTCTTTTTAATAGTATATGGTCTGTCACTATCAGGATTAAAGAGTTTGGATGAGTGTGTTTGTGTGCGTGTATACATAATACATACATACATACATACATACATACATACATACATACATATGTGCGTATATATATATATATATATATATATATATATATATATATATATATATATATAATACAAAATGGGACGAGAACGCAAAACATCCGGACAAATAGGTGATGCAAAAAGGGACAACAAAACATCCAGATAGACGATACAAAGGAACAAGGACGGGTCATTCGAAGCTTTCTATCCTCAGTCAAGAACCGGACCATCTTCGCAATTTCGGCTGATTAATTTTGGGATTGCTCCAATCTGGCCAGCCCCCAGGGAAACCTAAGCTAAGAGCATTAGATTCCTTGGAAGAAAGCATCGAATGTATACGAAAACAAGGACGGATGTATGTATGTATGTATGTATGTATGTATGTATGTATGTATGTATGTATGTATGTATGTATGTACATATGTATGTATGTATGTATGTATGTATGTATGTATGTATGTGTGTGCGTGTGTGTGTGTGTGTATGTATGTATGTATGTATGTATGTATGTATGTATGTATGTATAGATTCTCAGACCGATGTGGTGATAAAATATAATGGTTTCTTGTCTATGGGATACCCACCCAGAAAGTTTCAGGTTAAAACTCAAACACTGGTACAAAATGTGACAGCAGAGGAGTATCAAGAGCTATGACTAAGATATGGCTCGGCCTCCTTAGAATGTAAGAAGTTAAGGGCCGAAACTCTTTAATAAGTTGTGAAGTGGGGTCGAGACATCTTCTCTGAAGACCTTATGCCGTTGAACTCTTCCTAGGGTTTGTTACTTCCTAGTTCGTAGTCACCAAGCAGCATACAAATTATATTATCAAACACAACCCAAAGTACACCAAACAGCATACCAACTATAGTGTTTTCAATCGATATACTAATCATACTATTAAGAGTAAACATAAAACTACATTGTAACCAAGCTACATGTGAACTACACCGTGACCAAATCACACATAACGACACCGAGCAAACAACAGAGGTGTTACCAAACTATATGCCGACTATACCACCAACAAACATCAAAGTATAACATTGTGATCATATCACAATTACACTATCAGCAAACAATATATACCACCTACCCAGTTAAGAAAAGGAAAAGCCCAACTACATACTGAGCGTACTAATTAATCTGTCCGTAAATAACATACAAACTACACGAAAGTTATCGACACAGCATTGTCAACAAATAGCATATCAACTGCACTGTAACAAAACAACACGTGACTACATTCTCTCAAAATATATAAAACTGCATTGTCGTCAGACTATACGAGGGGCGTTCAATAAGTAATGCCCCTGACCCACTTCCCATAGCAGTAGAGCAACGACACTTGGCACAGTTATTAGTCTTTTCCTACATAGGTACTACCCAGAGTTATGCATTTCTCCCGTCGTTTGATACAGCTCTGGAGACCGTTTTTGTAGAAGACCCCAGCTTGGTCCTCCAACCACGACGTGACTTCAGAAATCAAGGCTGCATCATCTGGGAAACGCTTTCCTTTCAAAATCAACTTCATGGCTGGGAAGAGGTGAAAATCAGAGGGTGCAAGGGGAGGAGTTCATAGCTGCACGCCTGTACTTCTGATCTGACGACACGCGAGTTGTGGACCGGAGCGTTGTCCTGCAGGAGGAGGATGCCTTTGCTGATCTTGCCCCGCCTCTTGATTTTGATAGCTTCTCTTAATTTCCTCAAAAGTGAAGCATTATAGGCTCCTGTAATTGTGGTACCCTTTGCCAGGAAATCTGTCATCACTACTCCGTCCTGGTCCCAGAAGACTGTGAGCATAACCTAGTCAGCGGAGGGCTGCACCCTTGCCTTCTTTGGAGGAGGTGAGTCACGGTGCTTTCACTGCATTGACTGGGCTTTGGTCTATGGATCATAGTGATGGACCCAGGTTTTATCCTGTGTGATCAGTCTTTTGAAAAATTTTGACTCATCTTCTTGGCACATCTCCAAATTCATCCTCGAGCACTCAACGCGTTCTTGCTTCTGGAAAGGTGTGAGCAACCTGGAAATCCATCTGGCAGACACCTTTTGCATATGCAAATGGTCATGAATGATAGTTTCCACAGACCCGGTACTAATCTTGACCTTATGGGCTATTTGGCGAATAGTTATGGGTTGACCTTCCAAAATGGCAGCCTCAACTTGACGGACAGACGTCTCATCAACGGCAGAAGGGTGCGACCAGATCTGGGAGCTGTTTCCACAGAGTTCCGACTATGTTTGAATTCACAATGCCAGCGTTTTACAAGGTCATATGATGGGGCATCGTCACCATAAGTTACTTTCATTTCATCAAAAGTCTCCCGTGGTGTGCGTCCTTTCAAATACAAAAACCAGATCACTGCTCGACACTCAACAGGCTCCATTTCACACTTGACTCAGTTCAAACACCTGTAAATCAGAAATCACAATTAGTTCAGAGCTGTAATTCGCCACTTAATCTATAGAGGTATAAATAAGTGCAAACAACTGCAAGTGGGTCAGGGGCATTACTTATTGAACGCCCCTCGTACAGTGACATTCTCAAATCACAAACTACGCTGTGACCATGCAATACACAGTTACACTGCAAGCAATCAGAACAAAATTATTACGTCACTTCACAACATGCATCTACGCTGTGAGTTTATGACGCAAAACTATATATACTGTGACCCAACTAAATACAACACAACCACTTAAGCGACATCACACTGTCAACAACTACTCTTGTTGTGATCAAACAACTCGTCTAACACAACTGTATTGTCACTCTAGCATAGCCAAGTACGTTGTGACCAGTCAACGCACCACTATGACCGAGCAATCAAACATACCAGTATGTCTTTATCAAGTATCATTGAAGCTTCACTTAACATGTGGCCAAATATCAAATGAACAACACTGTCACCAACCAGCACACGAAAAACACAACCAATAAAAGCGCAAGTGCACTATAATCAAACAGTGTACAATCTATATTGTGACCCAACGATACACTAGCTACATTATCACCAAACAACGCACAAATCACTGTCTTCACCGAAACTATACGAGGGGCGTTCAATAAGTAATGCCTCTGACCCACTTCCCATAGTAGTAGAGCAACGAAACTTTGCACAGATATTAGTCTTTCTCTACATAGGAACCACCCAGAGTTATGCATTTCTCCCATTGTTTGATACAGCTCTGGAGACCGTTTTTTTAGAAGACCCCAGCTTGGTCCTCCAACCACGACGTGACTTCAGAAATCAAGGCTGCATCACCTGGGAAACGCTTTCCTTTCAAAAACAACTTCATGGTTGGGAAGAGGTGAAAATCAGAGGGTGCAAGGTGAGGAGAGTAGGGGGTGGGGGAGGAGTTCATAGCCGCACGCCTGTGCTTCTGATCTAGCGACAAGCGAGTTGTGGACCGGAGCGTTGTCCTGCAGAAGGAGGATGTCTTTGCTGATCTTGCCCCGCCTCTTGATTTTGATAGTTTCTCTTAATTTCCTCAAAAGTGAAGCATAATAGGCTCCTGTAATTGTGGTACCCTTTGCCGGGAAATCTGTTATCACTACTCCGTCTTGGTCTTGGTGAGTCACGGTGCTTCCACTGCATTGACTGGGCTTTGGTCTATGGATCATAGTGATGGACCCAGGTTTCATCCTATGTAATCAGTCTTTTGAAAAATTTTGACTCATCTTCTTGGCGCATCTCCAAATTCATCCTCGAGCACTCGACGCGTTCTTGCTTCTGGAAAGGTGTGAGCAACCTGGGAATCCATCTGGCAGACACCTTTTGCATATGCAAATGGTCATGAATGATAGTTTCCACAGACCCGGTACTAATCTTGACCTCGTGGGCTATTTGGCGAATAGTTATTCGTCGATCTTCCAAAATGGCAGCCTCAACTTGACGGACAGATGCCTCATCAGTTGCAGAAGTGGGGCGACCAGATCTGGGAGCTGTTTCCACCGAGTTCCGACCATGTTTGAATTCACGATGCCAGCGTTTTACAAGGTCATATGGTGGGGCATCATTACCATAAGTTACTTTCATTTCATCAAAAGTCTCCCGTGATGTGCGTCCTTTCAAATACAAAAACCAGATCACTGCTCGACACTCAACAGGCTCCATTTCACACTTGACTCAGTTCAAACACCTGTAAATCAGAAACCCCAATTAGTTCAGAGCTGTAATTTGCCACCAACTCTATAGAGATATAAATAATTGCATACGCTAGATCAAACAATGGCAAGTGGGTCAGGGGCATTACGTATTGAACGCCCCTCGTATATTCAGTAAGCATTAAAGCAGACAATATAGCTACTAAACAGTCAGTAAGCAACACACTGAGAGTCAAATAGTGACTAACGAACATGCCAACAACAAAACAGTTACAAGACAATATACCCACATTCGCACAAAGAATAGTACACTAGTATAATTCGATAAAAAACACTTGAATTAATCTGTCACGAAGCAACATTCAACGACATGACGAAAATATTTCAACTCTATTGTCACGAAACGTTGCATCTCCTCTGTCACTTGACAACATACCAAGGATCGTTGTTACCAAACGATGCACTGAGACATAATTGCACTGAGACCAAATGACACATGCACTACTCTATCATCGAAGAACTTACTAATAATACTATTACCAAAACAATACTCAGTTATACTTTCCAAAGAACGCATCAAACAATCTGTCACCGTACACAACACACTAGACTGTCGTCAAACAACACAACGGCTACACCATTATCAAGCAACACACCACTACCCTGTGGCCAAACTATTTGCTAACTGCATTGTTAACAAATGACATGCAATCTCAACAATTCTCTCATCTGACGGTCAACAAAATTGCATTCTTTAATGTTTGTTATTGATTTAGGAAAATATCATTGACTGGTTTTGAATCCACTTAGCAGTTAATTATTCGCTTTAACAAAGTTTTTCATCGGTCCAAACTCATTCAAAATAATTTTCTTGTCTGAAAGAAGTGAAGTACGTCTAGGGCAATTTTTCTGAACGTAGTTATTTTACCACAACTGCCCCACTTACATAAAAAAGAAACAACACTTTGTGTAATTTATAGCAATCTTAGCAAAAGTGTAACGTTCTAAAAAATCTCTATGGATATTCTACTTGTATTTCTGACAGTGAGCCTTTCCTAAAAGTAACTTCATAATGATGCATAGCTCTTTCATATTTGCAACAGGTCTCGTAGATACAGAACTGAATTTACTTCTGTCATGAAGAAATACTGCTCTGAACTTGACTCTTGAAAAAATCTTTGAACAATCGCTTCTCATTCACTATCCCGACTAAGAAACCCTATCACTGACTGTACATTTTTACAAAACACAATTTCATCTTCATGGGAGAACCATTTTTTGAATTTATTATGGTGACTTCGGAAAAGAAACATAGCACCACTTTGCAATAGATGACAACCACGTAATTTTAAATCTGGAATATTAGATAAAAAATGTCTTCACCTTTTTCTTCTTGATATACTCAATCCTTGTTTGATTCTTTATTACTTAATGTAATATGTACACGAAAATTTGGCACTGAAATTTGAGTACTAGTGGGGAACTCGTCTCATTGCAGACGGTAGGCTAGGGTATTTAACTGAGAGTTTAGTTTTTAAAATTATCCATTTTGCGTTTTTTTTTTCACAAATAAAAAATAGAACAGTATGTTATGTAATATTTGTGTTCCATCCAAATAATTGGCATAGCAAATGGCATTTCATTTCAGAACCGTTTGACCATCCGCTTAGTGGTCTTAAATATTTTAAACAAAAAATTATTAAAGGTCCAACTCTTATTCTGATCATCTTTACATCTTAAATGATATTGACAGCATTTTGTTAGTATACATTTACGTTTCTAGGAATTTAACGTGAGACCAATACACACCAGCAGAAATTAGGTTGATTCAGACAGTTCCGCCGCGTGGCAGGACATCTACATGAATACAACACTTGCGTACAGCCATAATAGAGCGACATAGACCAGCTGTTTCTTTTGCAACGTTTACAAGGAAACTTCAAGCTGATCCACATGCAAAGACTACGCTTATGTCTGAACTAGTGTAAACATGTCTCAGCCTATACAGACTGCTACCCTGAAGAATATTAGAACTTTGCAAAGGAATAAAATTGTACAAATTTTACATGAAAATTAATAGAGTTGATATTAATATTGATTTCATAATTTGGCACAAGGTTAGCTGTTTCAGGGTGTAGAGAGTAAGCCGATTACATCGACCTTTAGTACTTGTCTGGTACTTATTTTATCGATCCCGGGAGAATGAAAAGCAAAGTCGACTTTAGAGGAATTTGAACTCGAACATAAAGGCGGACGAAATGTCACTAAGCAGTTTGCCCGGCGTGCAAACGATTCTGCTAGCTTGCCGACTTAGAGGTTTTTTAAATATTAGATACGTTGAAGTAAGGCGGCGAGCTGACAGAAACGTTAGCACGCCGGGCGAAATACTTAGAGGTATTACGTCTGTCTTTACGTTCTGAGTTCAAATTCCACTGAGATCGACTTTGCCTTTCATCCTTTCGGGGGCGATAAATTAAGTAATAGTTGCGTACTGGGGGTCGATCTAATCGACTGGCCCCCTCCTCCACAATTTCGGGTTTTGTGCCTAGAGTAGAAAAGAATATTAGATATGTGGAGGACGGCAAGCTGGTAGAATCGTTAACATGTCGGGCAAAATGCTTAGCGACATTCGCCTGTCTTTATGTTCCGAGTTCAATTTCGTCTTTTCGGGCTCGACAAAATAGGCGCCAGATTGAGAATTTGGGTCGATGTAATCGACCTATTCCCTCCCATTAAATTACTGGGTCTGTGCCAGAATTTGAAACCCGCATTATCAGGTGGTTATGCAAAACTAGAAAGAAAACTGCACCACAAGAAAAGAGGAAAATTGTGATTTCATATTTAGATTTTGCATACAAACACTTCATAAAAGCACTTCATAAAACTGGTTGTTACCAAACAGTTTTGTCAATTGCTTTTATGGAGTTTTTGAGAATATCGTATCAAACTGAACAGTCATTGACTTTCAGAGTGTATATGTTTTTAGTAGTAGTAGTAGTAGTAGTAGTAGTAGTAGTAGTAGTAGTAGTAGTTGTAGTAGTAGTAGTAGTAGTAGTAGTGAAGGCGCATGGCTCAGTGGTTAGAGCGTCGAGCTTACGATCGTGAGTAGGGGGTTCGATTCCCACTTTATTTCACGTTGCTCAAGTTCACTCAGCTATAGAAATGAGTTGCGACATCACTGGTGCCAAGCTGTATCGGCCCCTTGCCTTTCCCTTGGATAACATCAGTGGTTTGGAGAGGAGGAGAGGCTGGTATGCATCGGTGACTGGTGACCTTCCACAAACAACCTAGTCCGGACTTGTGCCTCAGAGGGTAACTTTCTAGGTGCAATCCCACGGTCTTTCAAGACCGAAGGGGGCCTCCACCGTAGTAGTAGTAGTAGTAGTAGTAGTAGGAGGAGGAGGAGAGGGAGGGGGAGTTGTTATTCTTGATGTTGTTTCCTGATGTTGATGTTGGTCTTGATGTTGCTGCAGCTGCTGTTATTAATCCGTTTCAGATTGATGAACTAAAAGATGATAACCACTAGCAAGGTAATCCTGCTTTCAGCATTCCTGTTGTCAGTGGTCACTCAACTGTGGTGTGCTCCTATTCCTATTATTTCAATAGGAAATAAACCGCATGGTGAGTATGTATTAAATATGACGCCTTTGTTCCTCATTATAAACCAAATAGATGTTTGGGTTTAGCGTTGTTGACAGTAGTTTTAATAAAATGCATTTTATGTTTAAAACCGCATCGATCCATGAATAGAAAGAAGACACTCACACACCCATCCATCTATCCATCCATCCATTCATCCATCCATCCATCCATCCATCTATCCATTTATCCATCCATCCATCAATCTATCCAGCCAGCCACCCATCCATCCATCCATCCATCCATCCAGCTAGCTACCCAGCTACCCAGCCAGCCGCTATTCCTGGGAAGGTCGTGGGATTAGAATCCCCAGGCACCTCCTCCTCCATTTGGCCCTGTCAGAAGCAGCTGTCATTAAAGTTTCCGGTTAGATACCCAAGTATGGCCAACCATTTCTTTCTTGGTCTAACCCGAGGTCTCCTACTGGTTGGCTCGGCATGAAAAATCCGTCTTTCCTACGATATTCTAATCTCAATCAAACCCTCTGAATTAAATCATCCTGAAAATGAATGCATAGGGGTGGCTATGTCGTAAGAAGTTTGCTTTCCAACCATGTGGTTCCGAGTTCAGTTCCGTCGTGTGACATCTTGGGCGTCTTCTGCTATAGCCCCAGGCTGGCCAAAGCCTTGCGAGTGGATTTTGGCAGGTAGAAACTGAAAGAAGCCCGTCGGAATAAGTACATACATACATACATAAAACCAGAAAGGAGAAAGCTAATCTGACGACTACAGATTCAATCCATCACTGGAACTGTAAATATCTGTAAAACTTTCCAGATGTTTATCATTTAGATATATATGAGCATGTCTAGATATGTAACTATATGCATGAGAATACATACATAAAACATACAAATCTGCACACACACACACACACACACACACACACCATACACACACATATATATATATACACACACACACACACACACACACACACACACACACACACATATATATATATATATATATGTATATATATATATATTTATAAGTATATATATATATATACAGGGTGGGGAAGCAACATTTACAATATTTTGAGGCAGGGAGTGAAAGACAGTGTATGACTAGTTGTTTATTGAAAGTCATGAGAATTTATTTGTCACAAGACAATTTACATAATAGAAAATATTTTTATTCTGTGTCGTCCTTCTTTCTCAATAACTGCCTTCATACGCTTCCTGAAACTTGCACAGGTGTTCCTCAAATATTCGGAAGAAAACTTCTCCCATTCTTCTTTAATAGTACCTTTAAGAGAGTCGACATTGCTGTGTGATGTTCTATTGGTAGCATGTTCTAAAGCGCCCCAAATAGCATAATCCAGAGAGTTTAGATCTAGGCAAGAATGCAGCCATAAATATGATTCCAAAAAATTTCTAAAGTTGGATTTACAGAAATCTTGTATTTTTCTAGTTGTGTGGGCTGGAGCACCATCCTGTGTCCATACATAATTACCATCTGGGTAGTTTGCTTTAAGCCATCGCAATACCTGGTATCTCAGAGTCTTGTAGTAAGTATTAACATTGATCTTTTCATCAGCTTTGTAGAATTTTATAGGCATTTTCTTTCCATCGGAAGCCACAACATCAAAAGCCATAACTTGAGCAGGATCTTTTGTTTTGAATGTCCCCTTAACCTCAGCTGTTGATTTTGCGATAAATCTGTCATTTCTGCTGTTCAGAACAGCATTGGCAGTGAAGATCTTTTCATCTGAAAAGATCGTTACAATGGAGGACTTTTTCTTGAAACATGTAATAATTTTCTTGCACCTCTCCAATCTCTTTTCCTTCATAGCTGTTATCAACAAGTGTTTTGGGGTTCTCGTGTAAGATTTTAACTTCAAATCATATTTTACAGCATTTCTAATGGTCTTGTTGTCTAGTTCAATTGCCATTTTTCTCATGGATTTGGTTGGATCCTTTAGGATTTGGGATTTGAGAGCTTTAATAAAAGCTTTGGTACGTCTTTTGTTGATTCCTCAACTTCCAGACTTTCTCATAATAGATTTGCTCATAGTCATTCTATTCTTTACATTATAAATAGTCTTTATGGACATTCCAACTATTTTTGAAATCTCCTTTAGTGTGACGAGTGCATTCAGAAAATCACACACTCTTTGACTTTTGCTTTCCTGATTACTCATATGGGCAAAAGTTTCTGAAAAGGTAAGGATAATAGTGTTAGGTATGAGTATGACATCAATATATGCTAGGTTTCAAAACAATTGACTTAGTGTCTCCTGAGAAAAAACAACTTAACTTTCATTGTAAATTTTGCTTCCCCAAATTGTATATATATATGTATCGCGAAGTATATTTGTCACCTAAATGTGGCTGACCCTTAAGGGTTGATGCTACCGTAGCTTGTAGCTCCATGAAAACATTTCCTCCAGCTGGCTATTGATTCACTATCTGTGCCCTATCAGTATTTGCAAAGGGAAGTCATCGTTCCCATCTCCAGCCTGATGTGATACACACGGACCGGAGTTTCTGGGTATTGACCCGTCATCAGCGCGTGACAACCACCGATTTCTTTATTATGATAATATACATCAATTACAAAGAAGGACAATACAGGACGTTACAAACATATAAATGAGCTAAGTGAGTTTATAATTAAAAACTGGATGAATCATATATATAAATTAAAAATTTACACAAACTATTTTCATAAAAAATGGCCGGAAATCCATCGACTACACTTCGCTTCTGCCATGGATGGAATTAAGTAGAGACATTTACTCCCAATTTTCACACGACATCCTCCCATCTTTTCTCATATATACGTCGCCACAGTTGTCTTCTCGCCAGTCCTATCTTGCTCTTCAGATGGTACCTGAAGTAGAACAGCAAACCATGGCCAGAGATGAAGGATCCTGTCACGATTCCTTGCATACTGGTTCTCCATGCACACTCTTTCATTACTGTAATCCTACACAGAAAACGTGCCTCAAGTTCCTTTGATAGTCATGTTGGCGGTACAATCTTTATCACAGACTCAGCTGATAGCTGTACACTTCTCAGGTGTGACAACATGTGTTCTACGTAAATTATCAAACTCGAAGGCTCCGGGAACTGTACAAGAGCGTGCAGGACAGTTGCCTTGTCCTGTCTGCACGTTGTCCGTGCCTGGACAATTTATCCCGGATAGGTAACGCATCCCTGTAACACTGCCAGGTCTGGGGAATTTTATAATTATCCAAATACTCCAACCTGAAGGTTTTTTGAAACAGGTTGGATAGCTGGTTCTCATCGAACCCCAGAGCCTCTCCTAGGTCGCCATCGCTCTTATACTCAACCATCCCTTTATAAAATACCGAGGTAGTATTCCCGCTGCTGACCTTGCCCGCCCTGTGGATTAGTGCAAGTGCCTGTCGGTACTCCTTTTGCTATTCAGTTATATTCTGTCTTTTAATCAAATCGGTTGTAAATTCCACCAAGGAGGCCGGTCATGGAAAGAATTCCCCTGCAAGCGAATTCCACACCTGGCCACCATCCAGGTAGAGCCAGAGCTGCCTTAGCCTAAGTGCATGCCTGCACATCAATAGCCACGGCATCCCTAACCCACTCTTTAGCGGTTTTTGGCAGCATACGGAGCGCCTCACAAGCGGTTTTACCCCCCCCCCCCCAAAAAAAAAAGTGGAAGAGAAGTCGCACCAACTTGCATAGCCACGAATCAGGGCAAGAGACAACAGTCAGACGGTAGGTGATGACAGAAGCAATAAACACCTGCACCACCTCCGCCTTCCCTTTCAGGGGCAGCGCCCTTCCAGACCAGGTCCGCACTAGGGCCTCCACCCTGCCTGCCACCTCACTCCAATTCTTCTCTGTCAAGGAATCTGGTCCAAACCAAACTCCAAGCAACTTAACAGGACCATACGTCCAGTGCGCCACGACATTGGACGTTATCGGCTTGCCGCTCCAGGTGCCGAGCCGCAAACCAATGGACTTGTCTTTGTTAACTTTTACCCCTGCCACCGCCTCGTATCCTTTGTTTGCATCCTCTACAAAAGGTAGCTGAGCTACATTGGACACAGTGATGGTGACGTCATCCGTATATGCAGAAACAGACTTACCACATCTGATTTCATTGGGGATGCCCCCTAAACACTCCAACCTCCGCAGCAATGGCTCAAGAATCAGTACATACAGAAACGGAGATACGGGGCACCTTTGACGAACCGAGCGCTTGATCTCAAACAGCCCCGACAGGTAACCGTTTATTTGGACTGCGGATTTGATGCCGCCATAGATGGCCTTGATCCAACCGCGAAAGTCCGAGTCTAGCCCAGCCGCCTCAAGGACTGCCGCCAAGTACTGGTGGTCTACCCTATCGAAAGCTTTACTTTGGTCTAAATGGACCAATGCCCCACCTTTACCGAATACTTTACCCGCTCTAAGGTGTAGCGTAAGAGATGAAGATTGTCCTGGATTCACCTGCTTGGGATGGCGCATGTCTGCGCCTTCCCTAAAAGTTTCTCCGTGACACGCGTCAACATTTCTGCTAACACCTTGGCCAAAACCTTTAACTCTACATTGAGTAGAGTTATGGGCCTAATATGATTCCCCTTGCTCGGGTCTTTTCTGATTAGCGTCACCACTCCCCGACTCACAAAGCTGGGAATCCCCCCATTGTGCTGCCAGTTTGTGTAGACACAGGTCAGCAAGTGTCCGAACAAGTCCGGCATGCTACGATTAAATTCATAGAGCAGAACATCCAGACCCGGCGACTTGTCCCCGGCGCATTCATCCAGCACCTCCTCGACCCCTGCAGCTGTAATCGGCCTTTCGCAACATTCCGCCTCCCGCGCCGAGAGTCGCTGCCCGCCGGCGAGGAAGTCCTTTAGGGACTCCCCACGGTCCAGCAACCCGCTCTCCCCGAACAACCGGGTGAAATGTTGGTGAAAAGCCTTTTGCATCTCCTCCTGTCCTTTGATCGTGCGCTCCTGCTCGTCAATCAAAGACGTTATAGAGGCTTCTCTGCCTCTCCGACTCTCCACACGACGTGCCCATCCGGCAACGTTAATACCTTCTCTACCCGCCGCACGTAAATTAGCCCTAACTCTACACCCTTCGTGTTTGGCTTTGAGATGATGGAAAAAACCGCTCTTGCCGCCATCACACTGGATGAAGAACCAGGTTCCATGGCCTCCTCTAATTCCTTAATCAGATTCCCTTCTATTCTAGTCTTCTCTAAACTTAGCTGTTTACTAAATCTAAGAGACTCAGAATGAATGGCTCGCTTGATGGCGCACCACTATCTGTTATTAATGATGGCGCCGCATAATGCCCTCTACACTAAATTCTTAACCCGGGCACGGAAGGTTTTACAAGTCAAAATAGTCTTGTTCATCTTCCAGTACCCTAGTCCCTGTCTATGACACTTGACTAAGTACACCTCGCACGTCACAAATTTGTGATACGTGTAAAAGACACAACAAAAGCGTGGGCAACTAAACGTATTCCTATCTCTATCTCTAAATATATCCTATTTGAATAAGATCTGTGTAAATCGTCGTTATTAGTCCACATCCACTGTGGAACGAGCGGCTCATCCAGTCTATATCAGTCTACTGGGTTATAGCTTGCTAGTAGCCTTTTTAGACCAGGATTTCCCCTTCTATCGGTCGAGCCAACACTGTCCACCCGTGCGTCGAGAATAGTGTTAAAGTCTCCTACTAAAACTAGAGTTTTAGACGTCACCACAAAGCCCTCCAGGTCTCGAAAAGACCAGCTTGTCTACACTCTTCAGGAGCGTAGACCGCTACCAACCTGAAGGACTGCTTATTTGCGTGTGTCACAACTAGGACGACCAGCCTACCTTCTGGGTCTTGAAAGACTGTACTTACCTGTACGTGAAGCTTTTTCTTAACAATACCACCACGCCCCCGCCTCACCGTCGAATTGGAGAAATAAATTTCTCATAGCCATTTAGAAGATGCTAGAACGCCTGTGGCCTGTTCAACTTGGACTCAGTCGCAACACATATATCAATTTCTAGTGACCTGAGGTCGTCCAGGGGACAAGTTTGCTTCCATCTCAACCTCAGGCCACGAACATTTATACACCCTAACTTAATTTCCATGGTAAAAAATAATTGAACTTACATTTTAAGTTTGAAGAGGGGCTGCACGAATTCGACAACCCCTCCTTTTCTTTCTGGGGAGTAGTCGCTGGTGTAGCCGCACGGCTAAACACAAGTCTTTTGTTGGTCATCTCTTGGCTAACATCTAGTATATCCTGCGGGTATTTTACTTCAAATTGTTCAAATTGTTCCGCTTCTATCCTTGCCGACTATATATTCGGTGGCATGCCTTGTATTGGTCGAAACACATATGCTTTGTAATGCGAAGTTATTATTTTCGCTAGAACGTCATTTTTTCTCGTTGAACTTAACAATTCTTTCTCCTAGTGCTTTTTAAGGGAGGGGGTTGTGGACGAGTTTCGACTTGGGGGTGGATTGGGAAGATTGTTCTGCGTTTGCGTTTTATGTAGATGATTTCTTTGTCAGGGGAGGTGAGTCTGGGGCTTGGGCTTTTTTCCCTTTTATGTGAAGTCACTGTGGTAAATTCCATTTCCTGTACGGTATCCTTGTGTTGTGTGTTTTGTATATTTGTATTGTTCCTTACTTCTGCTTTTCCCGTGACGCTTTCTGTGGCGTTTTCTGTATCGCTTTCCGTCGCTTTTTTATTATTTTCTTTTGTGGGAGGGATTTCAGCATCATTTAGTTGTTTTAAAATTTTTTTGGCACTCCGAACGGACATGCCCTTTCCCCTCACATTTAACACATCTGGGTCTACGTCCATCGACTGAAACTCTAGCGCCCAGTCTCTCCCCTATAAAAATGTGGTCTGCCCTCGATTCAAGTATGTCATTTGGGCCTTGAACTAACATCTCGAGAGTTTGGCCTTTCCAGTTTAGAGCCTCTCGCTTTTTCATTTGTAGTATTGTTATTTCTTCTTCTGCGTCGTAAATTACGGCCGCTGCCATCCATGTTACATCGTAACCTCTACTGTTATTTTTGCAGTTCTCCGGCCTAGGTAGGTCGGAAGAGCAACATTATTTCATCACTTTTTAAAGTTTGCGTCGATATTTCTTTTGCTATTTCAGCATTCTCGAATTGCGCCTCAACAGTGACGCTTCTTGGTCCTCGACCGACATAGGTAATTTTTCCCCATATGGGTGCGAGGCACTTCTCTACCACCTCGTTCTTCACTGACATAATTCTTATTTCTTTACGATTGTATATTTTGTATACTACCGTTCTGGCAGTTAAGTTGTGTATCATATGCTGTGGTGGCAGAAGTTTTGTTTCGTTGCCACTTTTCTTTATAAGGTTTCGAAACTTAAATAATTGTTCCTTAGACACCTCTAATTCACAGAAATTTCCACCGACAGCACCAGAGAAACCTGGCTTTTCCTTTCCTTCCTGGTTACCAATTTGGTTACATTCTTTCATTGCCGGGAAATCCTCCATTGAGAACAGAAAGTCGACATTCGACAATAGATTTAATTTCATTTTTACAAATAGCCTCCGAATTTCAAAAAGAAGCGCAAATGTCTTTGTCAAAATTAATTTTTCACCCTACAACGGGCCCAAATAGTTCAACAAGTTGTATATAAAAACAATTTTCTGCCCCGTAGGGCGAAAATTTTCGTCAAAATGACGGCAACAGGTACAATTCCAAGAAGAGCTCAACAGATAATCAACAAAAAAAAGACATTAACCAACTCACTAAGGTGTGTGTGTGTGTGTGTTTGTGTATGTCTGTGTGTGTGTGCCTGTGCTGCTATTTGTTTGTCCCCCACCAAAGTCCCCATAACTTAGCGGTTCGGCAAAAAAAGATTAAGTGTCAGACATTAAAATATGAATAAGTTTTGGGGTCAATTTGTTCGACGAAACACTTCAAGATGGTTTCCCATCATGACCGCATCCCAAAGATAAAAGAAAAACATTCGATCAATTATGTAAATTTAATTGATTTTCTATTTTCGTCTCTTCATTAATCTACACTTAATCTCTTCATCAATCTAACTAGCCGCATAGCCCTGTCCACCTAGGTTCAAGCATTGTTTTTGTCTCTCTACACACCGTGATACACACATATACAAAACCACTACCAACCATTGATAAGCACTACCAACCATTGATAATCGCACACACACACACGCGCGCACACACATACCAACGATTCTTCACACTCTCCTGTCCCAGAAAGCACTTTCTCTTTGTCCATCTACTTTCGGTTATTTCAAAAATGTAACTACACATGGACTGTTGGCGATTTTTTCCCTCCTTCTTCCATTTCTTTTGGAATTTCCTAGGTCTCCTGTTTCTGAAGAAGAGCTATGCTGGAAACGTAAAACAACCACTCTTTTCCTTCTCTGAGCGTCTTATTAATACTTTGCATGAGTTACGTCCTCACATTGTTTTATCTTGTCTTTTTTCTCCGTTTTTAAAAAATTACTTATACATATATATAGGTAGGTAAAAAGATAGACACAAAGGTAAGTAGATAGATAGGTACATAGATAATATGGGCAGACAAGCACACACACACACACACACACACACAACCACACATACACACGCGCGTGCTCATACACATACAAAAGGAGACGAAAACACATGACCATATGCATACACACAAAAACACATGGAGATACATCCATACATAACAGACGCACATACATAGTCACAAAAACCATGCTCATAGATACACTCAAATATGCACACACAAGGAGACTGGGGTACATACACAAATACATCTCCCTCACACATACAATCATGCGCACACAAAGACATGAATATGCAGAATACATACACACGCGCATACATACATATGTTCATACGCACACATATATACATACATACATACATACATACATACATACATACATACATACATACATCATGTCTTGCAAACAACTTGCACATGCAAGTGCTACCAGTTAAAACCTCCGTATACCGGAAGCTAGCAAGTGTATGGGGTCATCAGGAGAGAATGCGTGCCGTTTCGGGGCCTACCTCTCGACGGCATCAATGCGCACCGCCCCCCCCTCACTGATATGAGGCCCCGCTTGCTAGATCAGCTGGTTATGAAGTTAAACTCAATATACTTCTAGCCATCGCTCATCGTCTCTTTTTAACCAAATCCAGTGGCTAGCCTTCTCCACTGTAGATTGGATATCAGTCATGGTGGTATTGACTTTACGATGAGTTAGGCCTAGCGATAACACACACGCACACACACACACACACATATATATATATATATGTGTGTGTCTATACTATTTATTTGTGTAGCTAATGATAGCTCTGCATATAAACTGATGTAATGCTTGCATTGTTCAATTAAATGGAGTTGCTTGAAACGGTCCTACTGCATCACTTCTTGATAACTTGTTACTTATTTGCCAGACATAGGGTGTTGCAGCAGCCATCCTGCTGAGCCAGAGCAACACTACCTCTTCTAGACACTTGATGTGGGCCTCCGTGTTGAGACTGAGGCCGTGTGGGAAGGTGAATGGAGACATAACGTCGCTATCACTAGTGATCACTCCAAACACCATGATTTTGACTGGATATTTGATTTTATTACTCTCGGTACATGTCCTCAGATAGTTCTGATCTCAGATTGACATCCAAATACTCTGAAATATTCGTACTGGAAATTCCAACGCGAATACCAAGCAGTGCAGCATGTCGTTTCCATATTTCCGGCAGAGTGAATTGTGTTATGGTGCTGTTTACCTCATAGACGGTGCCCAACTGACCCTACTATACTGTGTAGTCGACAACATCAAAAGCAAACACTGTGCATGCATGAAATTAAACATATAAAATGGCAATAATTTACCCGTCGGACCCTGTGTGCGTGTATATATATAAATATATATAGAGGGCGACGAGCTGGCAGAATCGTTAGCACGCCGGGCGAAATGCTCAGCGGTATTCCGTCTGTCGCTAGGTTCTGAGTTCAAATTCCGCCGAGGTCGACTTTGCCTTTCATCCATTCGAGGTCGATTAAATAAGTACCAGTTACGCACTGGGGTCGATATAATCGACTTAATCCCTTTGTCCTTGCTTGTGGGCAATAAAGAAATAGGTATTTCGTCTGCCGCTACGTTATGAGTTCAAATTCCGCCCAGGTCAACTTTGCCTTTCATCCTTTTGGGGTCGATTGAATAAGTACCAGTTACGCACTGGGGTCGATATAATCGACTTGATCCGTTTGTCTGTCTTTGTTTGTCCTCTCTGTGTTTGACCCTTTGTGGGTAATAAAGAAATAGGTATTTCGTCTGCCGTTACGTTCTGAGTTCAAATTCCGCCGAGGTCAACTTTGCCTTTCATCCTTTCGGGGTCGATTAAGTAAGTACCAGTTATGCACTGGGGTCGATGTAATCGACTTAATCTCTTTGGCTGTCCTTGTTTGTTCTCTTTCTGTTTAGCGCCCTGTGGGCAATAAAGAAATATATATAAGTATATATATGTATGTATGTGTGTATATATATATATATATATATATATATATGCATAAACATACTTATACACACACACAAACACATACGCACACACGCACACTCATACATATATATATATGTGTATATATATATATATATTATATAAAATCCATTCTGTCTGTCTGTGTGTGTGTCTTCTAGGATCTCGGGCATCCTCCATCCGATTGCGCTCAAATTTGTTATGTAGATACCGACGGTATCAGTGCGTGTATAAGTCTTGAAAAAATTACAAAAATCGATTCCATGTGAGAATGCGATCGACAAAGCCGTTTTTGTTCTGCTTTTCTTCCGTCAACCTGTACATAACTGCACCTTCCATTTTTTTGTGTTTTTGTACTGCTTTAAGGCACATTTCTTTCCTGCCAAGCTGACTGTTTAAACCATGTTTGTGTTCTCCTTGTCAACAGCTTTTTCATTACTGGTTCTTTAAACTCTTCGGTTGCATATTTGTATGAAAAAAGTCGTTTTTCTTTGGAATAGAAAAAAAAAGTCTATCTTTATTTCTTCTTTTGCTGGTGTCTCAAATTTAGGTTAAATCAGTGTTTCTCAAAGGGGAGGCCTATGGGACGGTCGGACAAGTTGTTTGAGAAAATTTGTTTTAAATGTTTGACAACTCAGCACCGTCCATTTGCTTACATCTTCTACCGTTTACTCATGCACCAAGGATTGTGGGGCAGTTTTACCTCGCTGATTTGATCTGTATACATTAGTATTTACTTAAAATACTCCCTATCATTGTCTACGGTCATGATGCCCTACAACCCCACTTCAGCACAAACTTTCTTTAATTACCCTCCGCTCATAGTGTGATAACATGGGGTGAACTGCGAGCATGACCTTTGACATGTGGGCGTGAACACTATTAATGTACATCCCCTTTTTCGATCTGTGTACATTAGTGTTTACTTAAACCAACCCCTATTATTAACTACGGTCATGTTGCCCCCCGCCCCACTTTAAATTTTTTATTTGGTGAGAATGATTCCTTAGTGTTTACCCTTCCGCCCATTATAGCCGACAATCATAATGCCCCCTTTTCACCTCTATTATTCTTAATGAATTTATGTCAATAGTCTGTCAAAAAGGGTTGAACTCCGAACATGACCTTTGACCTATGCGCATGAACACTGTTGATTGTCCACTGTAATGAATCTGTCCAATTAATTCTTTGATTGAATTTCATTGGTGGAACACTGTTCATCTGATCATGCCAGTGTTAAATCGTAATTATTGATGCACATTTGTGTATATCTGATACGTGCTTCAGCTTACAGGTTAGGCCTATTTGACGTATATTATTACTTGAACTCCATATTTCCTGTTGAAATTATTCGTTGTCCCCTACCAATTTTTAGCTTACCCGTCATTAGAAAATACTGTATTCAGTGTCTTTGTGTCCACATAGCTAACTGTCTGTCCCTGCTTCCACCTTTCTTGAATAATACGTTTAGTAGGTTCACTTTTTATACATCATGCCAAATTTGTTTTTGTGTCCCTTTTAGCCGGTTTTTTCGTAAACTCGCTATTTAAAAATAGTCCAATACTACTGCCATGTCACCCAAGAAAAGAATGTGCCTTGGTCGTAAAACAGAGCCTGCTTCGGCTGCCAAAAGAAGGAGGGCGAGCCATGTTTCTCTCATGGCCAGTTATACGTCGGATGTCCCAGAGTTGGAAGCAAACAAAATCTATTCGTACTTGCCCCTAATGGCAAAACGAAAAATGTGGTCTACAGAGAGGTGTTGTAGGCACTTCACGCGCCAACTGCTTTCAAATTCGAGAACCTCTATGCCTCTCCTGCACCAGTGCAACCTTGCAGACCTGATATGTGGTGAATGCTATTGTAGTCATGCTTTCAAAGTTACTAACTTACCTCAACCATGTTTCTTTTCCTTTGTCCAACGTAGGTTTGTCATCTGTTTTCACAGAGTTTACATTTAAACAATCCCGTTGCTTTCGGTGTAAACGAAAAAGAGGCCATTTTGAGGGCCACTTTACATACGATTGATACACCACCTGAGAACACATAGACCTTTTCAGGGATTCTTGTCAAATTGTTACCGATGTGAGAATGACAAAAAAGCCTTTTTCAGTGCTACTTTACTCGTGATTGTCAAACCATCTTCGAACGCATTAAAGCATTTCTCAGGACATCATATCAAACAGTTACTCCTTGGATTTAGCGGTACCCGGCGACCAGTTTTGTCACAATTTGGCGTTAACGTTCTTTATGACATAGGAAATTTACTAAGTATCAACAACGTTGTAGTATTTGAACCCCGAGCAATGCCTGGTACTTCTGCTAGCATATATATATATATATATATATATATATATTGTTGGTTGGCATCCTTTTTGTCTCGGGAGACAATGGAGTTGCACATAAAATAGTCTAGCCCGGTTTTTTCATTTCATGTCCTAATACATCTCCTGCTGTGGCTGTGTAGTCCTATCCTGGACAAACAAAAGAGGGAACACAAAGGAGTGACAGAGAGAGAGAGAGAGAGAGAGAGAGAGAGAGAGAGAGAGAGAGAGAGAGAGGAGAGATGGAAAGACAAAAAAGACGTCAACAAGAAACTATGACATTACAACCAGCCAGGAACAGTCTTCGCTACATTTGCGGCACCTGCCAGAGGGAGTGTTTGTCCAGGATATATATATATATATACACACATATGTGGCACTCCATCGGCTACAATGACGAGGCTTCTAGTTGATCCAATCAGACATGTGTACCCTTAACGTAAGTCCTCAGGGAAATTCAGCGTAACACAGAGTTTGACAGAGCTGGCCCTTTGAAATACAAGGCACTATTCCTTTTTGCCAGCTGAGTGGACTGGAGCAGCGTGAAATAAAGTGATTTGCTCAAGGACACAATGCGTTACCGGGAACTGAACTCATGATCGTTAGATCGAGCGCCTAATACCCTAACTACTAACCCACGCGAATTCACGCACACACACACGCGCGCGCGTATGTATGTAATTTTTATTCTGTTGTTGCTGATACATTTGTCGTTAGCGTTGTTAACGCTGCTTTTGTTTAATATATATCTTTGTTGGGAATTTCATAATCAGCTTTGTCAATATACTTTTCGGGTTTTTATTTTATTTTATTTTATCTTTCTTCTTTGTACTTGTTTTGAGGAGACAACCAAGTTCAAGCAATGTTTTTACAGATCGATTTTTAAACACCCGCACTAGATCTTATTGGTGTTCCCATGGGGGCGGTACCGACCATCCTGCTAACCACAGTTTGAATGGATCTGAAGTTCGATCAATCGAACAACTACCGTTTCATCGTCTTAATCAATGGAGGATTTATCACTCACTGACCCATACACACACAGACACATACACACATACACACACATACACACACACACACACACACACACACACACACAAAGACGCACATACACACACACACTCACACGTATATATATGTGTATGTGTGTGTGTATGTGTGTGTGTGCATGTATGAGTAAGTGATAAATCCTCCGTTGGTTAAGTCGATGAAACGTTAGTTGTGCGATTGATCGGACGTTAGATACATTAAATCGGTGGTTAGCAAGGTGGTCGGTACCACCCCCAGGGAGGAAGTGATAAGATCTAGTGCGGGGGCGTTCAAAAAACATCGAGCAAAGAATATAAGTAGCGATCGTAATACCTACCATGAAGAAATGATCAAGCTCAGTAACAATCTATTAAGCAACAACTATCCCCAAAACATATTATCCAATCCAATTATGAAGAAAAGAGAGGATGAAACCAATAAACTGTCCACAGCCTGTCTACCATATGTGAAAGGCCTCTCCGAAAAGATACAAATGATATGCAGCCCATATGACATCAGGACAGTATTCAAGAGTAACAGAACACTTCGCAAATATCTCCTTCGAGTAAAACCACCAATAGTAGAGAATATGCCTAAGAACTGCGTGTACTCCATCCCATACAGCTGTAGTAGGTTATACAAAGGCGAAACATTCCGCCCCCTCAAAATAAGGGTAGACGAACATCGCAAAGCTGTGACACGAGGAGATATTGATAAATCCGGTATAGCTGATCATGTATGGAAAAAATAGAGACCCCCTTCCTGTGGGATGAAGTTAAAATAATAGACAGAGAACACCACTGGAAAATACGAAAAATAAAAGATTCTGAGTTCGATTCCAGGTAGTGACCTGAATAGTAATAATAATAATAATGATAATGATAATAATAATAATAATAATAATAATAATAATAATAATAATAATAATAATAATAATAATAATAATAATAATAATAATAATAATAATAATAGTAATAATAATAATAATAATAATGATAATAATAATAATAATAATAATAATAATAATAAATATGCCCTGATGCAGTACGAGGCAGTGGCTCGCGTGGCTTCTGATCTTAACTAATTGGAAGTGTTATCATGTACATTGTTTTGTCTTGGTATAAAAGATGGGCTACAGCAAATATTCTGCTCAATACCACAGATTTGCTTGTCAGTTGTTTGACCTTAACCAGTTGAGCATGTCCCTTAGTGGCTGACGATATGTGCATCTCTGATCACGAGCAGAAGTAGTGGGGGAGCATCATAGCCATGTGTTGAGAGGAACTTTTGGGGTTTGAATAATTCACTTCTGGAAACATGGGTGTTTTGTTCAACCTTCATAAACAATCCTTATTCAGGGACCTATTGAGCAGGATGGGTTACTCGATCAGAAGAAAATTCTTACTGGGCCCCACCTGCAAGGTCATGTGCTGTTTATCTTGATATAAGATCACCATGTCGCGCACATATGGTTGTGAGGCATGCACCTAATGTACCCTAATCAAATGGGTAGTCATGGGTATACTGGACTTCGTACTGTTTACCCGTGTCACTTTGATGGCATGCACTGCTCTCTCACTCAATAATAATAATAATAACAACAACATCAAAAATACCCTAGGAATGAGAACCTAGGTTCGAAATTTTCCCAAGATACCTGATGAAGGCTGGAAGGTATATCAGCCGAAACGTTGTGTTAGCAACAGAGATGAGGACAAATATCCATCAAATGTAAACAATGTAAATAATGCGGCAGAAATGCTCTGATTTCAAAGGTTAATAAAAATCAAGCACATGAAGAAACAAGAAAAAACAAACTCTTCAACAATAAATGCACGATGCTCTCCACTGCAGGCCATTGTGGGTACTACCTGAAATGGAAAGAAATGGCATTTAATGAGCTTCATAGAAATACAAAGTTTTTTTTACATGCATCTCCATGTGTTTGTATTTTAGTACCCTTTAAAATCGGGACAACCCTTTCTACGGCAACGTATATATATATATATATATATATATATATATATATATATATATATATATATAAAGTTAATCCAAACATGAAAACACAAAGAGAAAACACAACAACGCGAGGACGTGGAACAAATATAGTATTATTGGACGCCCAGGAAGGAAGGGAAGAAGGAGGGTTTTACGTTTCGAGCGGAGCTCTTCGTCAGAAGCATAGGAAAAGGAAAGATCCAGAGAAGGGAAGACGGAGGAAAAAAAGGAGGAAAAAAAATCGCCAACGGTACACACGCGGTTACATTTTGAATATATATATATATAATCTTCACAAACAAATACACACACACACATGCCACGTCTACCAAATCCACTCACTAGGCTTTGGTCGAGCCTCAGGTTCGACTAAAGCCTTTAAAAGGGCACATTTATGTATTTATTTATTTAGTGTGCTTTGAGAGCACATTCACTACCTACCAGGCGTCATCCGCGATACTGCATTTTGTCGCAGGATATACGTAAAGAATTCCTCGCTGCACTTTTAGGATATTTTAAATAATTGGTATGGAAGACAGAATATACTGTAAGCTTTGTTTAATACGACGATCGTTTTGGTTTACATCTGCACTGCTCCCTAGTGGGTGGGGAACAGTATAATGGAATCGAATGCACCTCACATTGCAGAAGAAACCTCATCAGATTACATAATTCGTTACAGTGTTATAATATGCACATTTCGCTACTGTGTGTTGCGTGTTGCAGGATAGTGTTGATATGATGCGTGCATTTATGGTAAGTCACAGATTTATTAATGAGGCAGGATGCTTGGTATGATACATAGCAAACATTCTACCTCATTAATGGATCTGTGAACTACTATAAATGCACACATTTGTTCGACTAAGCCCTTCAAGGCGTAAAAAGATTTTTAAAAATCACTGCTTTATTCGTTATAGTTTTATTTAATTATCCGGAGTGGCTGTGTGGTAAGTAGCTTGCTTACAAACCACATGGTTCCAGGTTCAGTCCCACCGCGTGGCACCTTGGGCAAGTGTCTTTTACTATAGCCTCTGACCAACCAAAGCCTTCTGAGTGGATTTGGTTGACGGAAACTGAAAGAAGCCCGTCGTATATATACATATATATATGTGTGTGTGTGTGTGTGTGTATGTATGTATGTGTGTGTGTATATGTTTGTATGTCTGTCTTTGTCCCCCAACATCCCTTGACAACTGATGCTGGTGTGTGTACGTCCCCGTAACTTAGTGGTTCGACAAAAGAGACCGATAGAATAAGTACTAGGCTTACAAAGAATAAGTCCTGGGGTCGATTTGCTTGACTAAAGGCGGCGCTCTAGCATAGCTGCAGTGAAATGACTGAAGTAAATAAAAGAATAGACTGTGGCCATACTGTGGGAATCACTACTTTCAAAAGTTTTAAGAGATAAAGGACAGAAAAACTGAATAAAAAAAAGGAGTGGCTGAGAGGGACAGAGAAAGGGAGTGAGAGAGAGTGGAAGGGAGAGATAGGAAGAAAGACTAAGAAAGAGAGAAGCGAGAAAAGGTCGGATTAAAAGGAGAGAAAAGTGTGCACTTTGTGAAAGGTGTATTTAATTCTTACCACTTCACATCTGCTCGAAAATGTTAATGATGATGATGACGATGCTTTTTTTCAGACATGCCCTGTCTCTGTATCTGTCTCTTTAATTGCTCATGTGCGTGTGTGTGTGGTTCTTTCTCCCTCTCCCCCCTCTCTCTCCATGTGTGTGAGCGAGTCTCTCCCACTGGTTCTACCAGCTATATAAAAAAAAAAGAGAAATAAAGAAAATAGTGTTTCTGAGATTAATGCACGAAATGCCACTTATACAGGGATGCGATTTCAAGATGCTGCTGTTAGTAAGCTGATAACGTATTTTCTCTGTTGTATCTCCTAGGTGGTTCTTAGATCCACCCTAACCACCACCACCACCTCCGCTACATGGCCTCTGGCACAACCTTGAGGTCATATGTAACATCGATTAATTTCGTAATCTCTCTCTATGTGATTGATACTGAACTTTGCTTTATCGAACTCCATCGGGGATTGAACTCCGAACGTATAAATTCAAGCGTAGATACAGAAATTCCGGTAACTTTTCTGCTATTTCACTACTTCTACTTATAAAATTATTTCTATATCTATTATATAAAATCGTTCTGTCTGTCTGTGTGTGTGTGTCTTCTAGGATCTCGGGCATCCTCCATCCGATTGCGCTCAAAATTGATATGTAGATACCGACGGTATCAGGACGTTTATAAGTCTTGAAAAAATTTCAAAAATCGATTCCAGGTGAGAATGCGATCGATAAAGCCACGGGAACGTGCATTTGTACGCGCAAGTACATCAGCTGTTGCGCTCGATACTACGCGTTGTGTGAATAAAATCGTTTTTCTTTGGAATAGAAAAAAAGTCTATCTTTATTTCTTCTTTTGCTGGTATCTCAAATTTAGGTTAAATCAGTGTTTCTCAAAGGGGAGGCCTATGGGACAGTCGGACAAGTTGTTTTGAGAAAATTTAGTTTAAATGTTTGACAACTTAGCACCGCCCTTTGGACGGTGGGGGGGGGGGCGTTTTACTCGTATATATATATATATATATATATATATAGTGTAATAAATAAAATATATGCATACATACATACATATATGTACGTACCTACATCTTCATGTATATATACATGCATATATAAATATATATACGTGAGTACAGGACACCACAAATAGACGTAGAACTCAACGAGAAACGAAGACGTAAAAACAAACGTGGAAACGGACCTAAACGAAAAAAACGGAGTACAAGACAAACTACACAAGGAAAAATCCCCTTCATCAGCTGTTCCTAGTTCAACTCCAGCGTGTTTCGAAATATATATATATATGAATGTATGTATGTATGTATGTTGTTCGGAGCTTCTTCTGTTCCACAGGTATGTATTTTTGTTCCCGGTTATGTGCATTCACCTGGTTGTATTACACTGATAATAGAAAAAGAGATTGCTTCTTAATATTGAAATCAATTGACGTGTAATTGAACCGTTTCATGAATCTGTTTCGTTTATTTGCTCGTGTACGACGCGTTATTTTTATGATATGTTAGTTTTTAGACATTAGCATCTCTTTCTAGCAAGCAGTTGGATTCGTATTCGTACGTGTTCCCTCCCGACATATATATATATATATATATATATATAATATATATATATATATATAATATATATATATATATATATATATGGTTTGGGGTTCAGTCTCACTGCGTGGCACCTTGGGCATGTGTCTTCTACTATAGCTTTGAGCCGACCAAAGCCCTGTGAGTGGAAACCTGTCGTATATATATATATATATATATAAAATTATATATATATACGACGGGTTTCCACTCACAGGGCTTTGGTTGGCTCAAAGCTATAGTAGAAGACACATGCCCAAGGTGCCACGCAGTGAGACTGAACCCCACACCATGTGGTTGGGAGCATCGGGCCGACCAAAACTGTGTGTGGATTTAATAGATGGAAACTGAAGGAAATCCGTCGTAAGTATGTGTGTGTGTGTGTCTAGGCGGTGCCCCAGCATGGCACCAGTTTAATGACTGAAAACAAGTAAAAGAATAAAGGCATTTACAAACCTAAAGTCATCGAGCCGGCCGAATCGTTAGCACGCCAGGCAAAATGCTTGGCGGCATTTTGTCCGTCTTTACGTTCTGATTTCAAATTTTGCCGAGATCGTCTTTGTCTTTCATCCTTTCGTGGTTGATAAATAAAGTACCATTTTATCACTGGGTTCGATGTAATCGACTTACCCCTCCTCCGAAGTTGCTGACCTGGAGCCAAAATTTGAAATCAATATAGTTACAAGGCTACATCTTTGGAATAGTTGTTTGAGGCGTTTGAGTTAACCTCAGTATTTAGCAAGTACTTATTTCATTGACTGCTGCTGTTGTTGTTGTTGTTGTTAAGCAACACGACGGGTAAGCGTGATTAGGTGATGGTCTAGGGCTTAGGGGCGGGAGACCCCAGACCTTAGAAAAAAAAAATTTGGGTCGTCTTGTTGTAGTCGAGGGCTCTTCGTTGACGCCCGACACCACTGGGAGGTGGCCCTCGAAGTCGCTGGAAATGGAGATCTCCAAGTCCAAATTCTTGAACGGCTTCATTGACTGCAGAATGCAGGTGTACTAACTGCAAGGTTTATCTCAGAAGGGGATAAATGAACTTTCTCAGAAATTCTATGTGTTGTAGGGAATTAGTAATACTGGCACACCCCTCCCATGTGATGAAAATATAGTCACTATAAGTAAAGAGAAGTACGTGAAGTACGAAAGTACGTAGTAGGCGGTTTGAGATATTCATGTCGGAGTTAATTTTATCGCTTTTTCTGATTGCTGTCAGACGCAAGTCGCCTTGTTAAATATTTGTTGAAGGTCTCCCCTCGTGGGTGTACCCAAGATTATTGATTGTTACTGTTGAAATTGCTGTTACTATTATTGTTGAATTGTTTGTTTTCGCCCCATTGTGGGAAAGATGGAGAAAGTGCCAGCAAGAGGCCACAGCTATGCGGCAGCAACTGATAAAGGAATAGAAGTTGAAGCTTTGGAGGTGCGTGAAGCAAAAGTGGAGCCGAAAAAGATGAAAGAATGTGAGAAACTATTGAAAAAGGAGGGAAAAACGTTGCGATTGACGCCGCCTGAGGAACTCACAAGCAGTGTTAACAAAGAGGACAGTGATTTTTAAAACATTGAAGATATCAACAAGGAAGATTGAAATAGCACCTATTGAAGATATATTGAGGAATGCTTGAAGGAAATCAAGAAACTGACCACGTTCATCACACGTAGAAGGAGGTATGGCACAGTGGAGGTGCGTTTCGCGACGGAGGGCGAAGCGATTAAGCTCTCCACAGAAGCAATAAGGAGGGAAGAATGGATACTTTTGCCGACGTACTGTGGAAAGCATGTTGCCAGGGTGAGAGTTGGCAAAGTACCCCCAGAGATAAAGGAAGCATGGCTGATGGCAGCCATAATGTTTAATATGGAGGAGAATGCCAAGATACTCCAGGCAACGTGAGCCAAAAGGTTGAATTATTGGGATATGGCATAGGGATGGTCATACAAGCGAGTTTGGAAGACCTCAACAGAATTGCAGAAAAAATAGTTCTGCCTGAGGCTGTAAGGTTGAGAGTGGTGGTGGAGGGTTTGCCTCCCATATGCTACTTGTGTGGAGAAAAAGGCCATATGAAGACGAGGTGCCTCCAGAGAGAAGCGGAACAACAGATGGAGCAGACTGTGGATCAGGAGAATGTGGACCAAGTGGTACACGTCGAGGTAAAGGAGACAAAAACAGAGGAGGAATTCACGGTAGTCAAAAAGAGAAAGAGGAGTGAAAAAGTAAGTTCTCCGCCAGAGAGATAGGAAAAGAAAAAAAAAAGAAAAAAGAAAGAAGTGATTAAGGGGGTAGAGAAAGAGGTTGTGAAGGAAGTTAGAAGGGAGGAGGCTGAGAAGATGGTTGAGAAGGAGATTGAAAAGGAGCTTGAAGAGGAGCTCGAGGAGGAGTTTCAGGAGGAGACAGCAGCAAAGACACTGGTTACACCAGTGGAGGAAAAGGATTTAGGCGAGCAACTGTATGAGGGTGAAATGGCGAAACTATTCAGAGTAGAAGAGGAAAAAGTACTAGGAGTAGAGCAAGAAAAGGGTAAACAAACAAGAAAGGCGAAAAAATACCGATGGAATTTTGTGATATATGCTAAAAATAAAGAAACTGAGTGGAAAATAATGAAATTTAAGGCTATTATAAGGGTGAAGCTGCTCATAGAAATATACTCAGAGAACGTGAAGGCCATTGTGGTCGATAAGGAGAGATACAGCAGGCTGAAAAATATGTGTGGAAGGGGAATTGATCCGCCAGGAGTAATGGTGGAATTTGATGAATTGTCACCAGTGATAGAATTAAAAGATCTTGAACCCTTAATGAAATGTTAAAAAGGAAAATAAAATAAGTAAAATTGTTTAAATTTCAAAAAAGGAAGAAAAAAGATCATAAAGAAAAAAAAAAACAAAAGTAAAAATGAACGATTCTAAGCTGTGTAATTGAACGTTCAAATGGTACTACATGGGAGTGGGACTCATGCAGCCATTTCATTTCCATTATTACATAACATCATTTTCATTCATTGTATGTTTTTTGTCCCCACTGTGGTGTTTTGTCTGTCCTTCTGCTGTCCCCACTGTGTAATGGCCATAGTACCAAAATAAAGAAAGAGTACGTGGTAGGCGGTCAGAGATAGTCGTGGCTTTACTGGTTCTACTAAGTATACTGTATACCGAAGTGGGCATTACAACAGTCCAACATTTTAAGGATTACAACAGTGGAGACGAGGAATTAATAAACACGTAAAATTATGGAGAAATTTTTGCCCGGTCAGCTCGAATTGCAAAAACAACATTAACAGCAGCTGAAAGAACAACAGCAGCAGCTACAATTGTAAGAACAACAGCTGAAGCAACAAAGCCACCAAAATTTGAAAGAAAAACAACAATTACTATTACAGCAACAAGTGTTGTAATTAATGAAGTCTTCAGGAAAGTCAGAAAAAGTGTTCTCGCCATAACAGAGTTCAAATACGAACCTGAAAAAGGAGTTAGCTTCGAAGCATACTACAAAAGATATGAGCAAATCTTCGAGAATGAATGTAAATACTGGGACAGCGAGATGAAAACGCGCTTAATCTTGAGAAGACTTGCGGCGGCGAGCTGGCAGAAACGTTGGCACGCCGGGCGAAATGCGTAGCCGTATTTCGTCTGCCGTTACGTTCTGAGTTCAAATTCCCCCGAGGTCGACTTTGCCTTTCAGCCTTTCGGGGTCGATAAATTAAGTACCAGTTACACACCGGGGTCGATATAATCGACTTAATACGTGTGTCTGTCCTTGTTTGTCCCTTCTGTGTTTAGCCCCTTGTGGGTAGTAAAGAAATAGGTATTTCGTCTGTCTTTATGTTCTGAGTTCAAATTCCCCCGAGGTCGACTTTGCCTTTCATCCTTTCGGGGTCGATAAATTAAGTACCAGTTACGCACTGGGGTCGATATAATCGACTTAATCCGTTTGTCTGTCCTTGTTTGTCCCTTCTGTGTTTAGCCCCTTGTGGGTAGTAAAGAAATAGGTATTTCGTCTGCCGTTACGTTCTGAGTTCAAATTCCGCCGAGGTCGACTTTGCCTTTCATCCTTTCGGGGTCGATAAATTAAGTACCAGTTACGCACTGGGGTCGATATAATCGACTTAATACGTGTGTCTGTCCTTGTTTGTCCTTCTGTGTTTAGCCCCTTGTGGGTAGTAAAGAAATAGGTATTTCGTCTGTCTTTATGTTCTGAGTTCAAATTCCCCCGAGGTCGACTTTGCCTTTCATCCTTTCGGGGTCGATAAATTAAGTACCAGTTACGCACTGGGGTCGATATAATCGACTTAATCCGTTTGTCTGTCCTTGTTTGTCCCTTCTGTGTTTAGCCCCTTTGTGGGTAGTAAAGAAATACGTAGCAGAATATGAACAATGCGGTAATTATGTATTCCCAAGAAAACCTTAGGACCTAAACTTGATACAATAGATATATAGTGTAAAATATTCAGTGAAAAAAGCTCATTGTTCAACACACATTGGGAGTGTTTGAACACCGAGGAAAACAACGACGAGGACTGCATCATATTTGCTGGTAGAGTAAAAAGGGAATGTGAAAAGTTTAAGCTGGACGAATTAGCACCAGATATGTCCAAATGCTTGATTTTTACACAAGGACTTACTGCCGAAAAGGACGCAGAAGTTAGAACTAGAATTCTCGCAAAGCGGTAACAAAAGCAGGATGTAACCCTACAGCAAGTGTCAGAAAAATGTGAAAGGATAGTAAGATTAAGACACGACACTGAGGGAATTGACCGTAAAGATTGTTTCCAAGTGAGAAATAGAGCAGAGATAAAGTGTTTTCTAAAAAAACACGACAAAAATCAGGAAATAAACCCATGGTTTGCATGTGGAGGTATACACCTGAGGAAAAATTGTTCATTTAAGAAAGCGGAGTGCTTTCGTTGTGTAAATATAGGGCATATAAAGACACATTGTAGAACGAATATGATAAAACGTCAGAACAAAGGAAAAGGAATAAATAGTATGTAATGGAAAATATTTGGTAGCATAATGATGATGAAATTCATGAAGGTGAAAATCAGAAATACAAGTGTTAAAACAAAATTGGACACTGGTAGTGACATCACCATTATAAATGAAAAAATGATCTTTTCGGTTTGAACGGCAGTTTTTAACATAATTTCTAGGTAACTAAAAAATTTTAAACTTCATATACTGGTAGAATGTGTTTATAAAACATCTTTTTCTCTTGGCTTTATTGAGAAAATTCTATAGTTTGTAAGATATTTGTTGTTTTTTTCTTCAATTTCTGCAATTTCAACCAATCACTGACGTCCATTGAGGTAAACAACATTCTGTGCCGTATGAATATGTCCCTCGTTTAAGAAACAGATTGGGTTTATTTACATTTGTGAAGAAAAAAAAGATACCCTTCCCTCCACCCCTAACCCTAACCCTAAAATAGATTGAAATACAATAGATCGATACTAGGGTCATAATTATGGGTGACAATTTCATATGACACCGCTAGGAAAAACTACCGGTCAAACCGAAAAGATCCCCCCCCCCCCCAAAAAAAAACTTGGAAATATATCGGTAAGCCGAAGTTTATTGAATCTAAAAAGGTAGCACATTGTGTTCCGGGAAAAAGATTATATTTTTCAGTGAACTCGTATGTAATGTAACATTTCGTGCTCAAATTAAAAAGGCAAAGATATATTGTATTAAAAGATTCACTTATTTTATTTGGTGCAGAGTAGCTGGAACTGTTCGAATTGTGGGATACGCACGTATGTGTTCTCTGCAGAAATATAGTTGAGTCAGTCAAAGGTTCAAATGAAGCCGAAGAACTGAAACAAAATATAAAAAAGATTATTCCCAGATGTTTTTTTTTTGTTTTGTTTTTTTTTTGGTGGGGGAAGAACTGGGTTGTTGTACAAAAACAAAATCTAAGATCGCTGTAAAACAAAGTCTTAAATACCGGTCTTTAGGCCAAAACGGAAAGTACCGTTTGCAAGAATAGACCAGGTTAACAAAGAACTGGAAAGACTGGAAAATCTTGATAAAATCGAAGTTTAAATCCATAATAATGGTTAAGTTGCCTACGGAGATTTACACGGAAAATGTGAAAGCAATTTTTATAGATAAAGAGAGGTATAACAGGTTAAAGGAAATGTTTGGAAGGGATATTGATCTACCGGGAGTTGAGGTGGAGTTTGACGAACTGCCGCCAGTGATGGAATATAGAGAATTAGAACCATATATGAACTCTTAAAAAACAAGAGTAAGTAAAATTTCTTTTTAAAAAAACGATGCTTATGGAAAAAAGGAAAAGGAAATAAAGATTATAAACTGTCTGTAAGAACGTTCAAATGGTACTGCATGAGAGTGGAGCTCATGTAGTCATTCATTTTCATTTATTAAATAACATTTTCCCCATTTTCTTTCCTTTCATGTTTTTGTTCCCACTGTGGTGTTCTGTCTCTCCTTGTGCTGTCCCCTCTGTGTAAAAGCTTGAGTGCTTAATAAGGAATATGTACGTAGCAGGCGGTCAGAGATAGTCGTGTCTTTACTGGTTTTACTAAGTACACTGTATACCGAAGTGGGCGTTATAATAATCTAACATAATAAGGAATATAACACTATGACTCTTTACATGGCATCCGGGGTTTGTGGAAGATAGTTGGGAAGCTTTCTTTAGATAGAAAATCGGGAATATTTGCAACAGCGTGAACTCAAGTAAAAACACTCAAGAAGCAGGCCTTGGCATTTCATAGGGTGAGATATGAGTTAATAAGACTGCCACACAAGAACAAAGACGTGAAAATAATAGCGCAAATAATGTAAACTAAGTTTAAGCTTTGAATTGATAACCTTAAGTGAGGTATCTGTTACACATAAAATAACTAAGCCGGTAAGCTGGCAGAATCGTTAGCACGTCGGTCAAAGTGCTTAGCAGCCTTTCGTCCGTCTTCACGTTCTGAGTTCAAATTCTGCCGAGGTCGACTTTGCCTTTTATCATTGTGGGGTCGATAAAATAAGTACCAGTTGGGTATTGGGGTCATTGTAATATACTTATCCTCTGCCCCGAAATTGCTAGCCTTGTGCCAAAATTTTGAAATCAATAATCGTTAGAAGACCGGGGAAAATGCTTAGCGGTATTTTATCTGTCTCTACGTTCTGAGTTCAAATACCGCAGAGGTTGAATTTTCTAAGTACCCCAAAAGAATTTTCTACGTCTATCTAACTATTCTCCCATCACAATGCTTTTCTTTTCTGCTATAAATGATATGAAATTAAACCAGTGATGATTATTAATAATTTTATTTATTTATTTATTTAGACGACGAAACCGATTCAAGTTCATCATCTGAGATATCTGAAAACGACAAGTTCAGTATGGGTCATCCGCGAGTTCCAGCAACTCACATGTTTAATGACTTAGAAACCAAGGCGACAATCAGAAACGAGGTCAGCTATGAACCACATCGCGGACAGATGTTCACGCCAAACGTCGGCTCTTCACACTGGACAAACGATTACAAACTTGGTATGAGGACCATGAATAAACTCTTCGAGGAAGGCGAGAGATTTGACCAGAAGATCAACTATCTTATAGAAAAAAAGAACGCTTATCTCAACGGCAAAAATTCCTTTAAGGTTTTCATGATAAAAGATATAGGACCTGATAGCAACCTGGTATCAGATATTGATACCCACGACAGGCTAGACAGTAAACAGAACGTTAAGAACATAACCGAGAATGGAAAAATACTTACAGAAAGAATATTCTCATTACCGTTCAAGAGTGATATTACCAAAAGTTTTGAAAATATCGGACCTGGTAACGTTTTTCATATGAGTCAGTCGTTTGATAACGGAAATAAAGTTTTGAAAGGACTACTTGATGAGATTAAATATGGCAGTATTTTATCGAAAGCAGATCCGGTAGGCGTTGAAGATCCATATAGAGATACATTGCTTGATACTCCAATTCCTAAAAGAATTAGGACTAATACTGAGCATAGTAGTATAACGAAGGGACATAGCGACAACTTCATGGATATTAATGTGAAAGATATTGGTAACTTGCGTGAAAGTCGAGGACAATCAAAATTCCTTATTGATGATAGTGATTTGTCTCAAGGATTCGGTAATGATGATGATGGAGAAGATAGTGAGGACGCGGATAGCAAGGCCAGTCAAAGCGGTGCTGAAGCGTCGAGTGAAGCAGGAAGTAAAATCGTAAGCGACGAAGCTACCAAAGAAGATGAAAATGAGGATGACGATTCTGAGGACGATGAGGATGGTGGAGAAGAGGAAAGTAAAGAAAGTAAAGAATCGTTGGAGAGAGAGGAAGAAACAGGAAAGAAGGCGGCTGAAAGTGCGAATGAGAGCGGAGAAGAGGAGAGTGATGAAGAAACAGAAGAAGAAGATGATGATGATGAAGACGACCTGATGCAAATGAAATTAGGAGAACCAGAGCTAGGTATGGGTGTCGTTGATGAAGAAGGAGAAGATAACAACGGTTCTAATAGCAGTGACAGCGATTCCGAGGAAGATGATGATGACGATGATGATGGGAATAATGGCAATGGTAATGGTAATAATAATTGTGTTAATGGTAATTTTGAAGATGGCTGTAACGGTAATAAAAATAAGGATACTGGTGGCTATAACGGTAATAAAAATGAAGATACTGGTGGTTCTGATAGTGATGATGATGACGATGATGAAATTGGGAATGGCAACGGTGATGATGATGGTGGTGAAATTGATGATGATAATGGTGATGATGAAGAGGAAGAAGACGATGACGAGAGCGAACAAGAGGAAGATGAAGAGGAGGAAGAGGGAGCACTGAAGGAATTGAAGGTAAGGAAAAATGCAACAACTGTGACTATTCGTTTGCGCAATAATGGTAGACAAGGACAGAAGTCTGCGTCTGCGAAGTCCACGGATGTGAAAGATAGCAAAAATGGTGAAAAATCTCGCGGCGGAGTACACAAAATTAAAATAAAAGCGAAACTAAATGGACATAATGGTAAAGCAGGAAAATCGAAATCAAAAGGCAAGAAAATAAAATTTTCCGTGAAAATAAAAAATGGCAAAGGAATGAATGGGAAAGAGGCGGAAGAGAGCGAGGAGAACGAGGAGGAGGGGGAGGGCGAGGAGAGCTTTAATGGAGATGACGATAACGGTGATGAGGATGATGATAGTGATGAAGAGAATGGTAATGGTGATAATGATGAAGAGGATAATGGTGATGACAGTGATGATGAAGAAAATGGTGATGATGAAAATGGCGAGGAAGACAATGACGATGAAGATGACGACGATGAGGATGAGGATGAAGGGGAGGATAGTGACGGTGACAATAATAATGGTGATAATAAATGTAAAACAATTAAAATAAAATCTGGCACCAAACTAATCTGTACTTCTGATGGCGATATAAGCTTGCCCACAGTCTCCGACCAGGATGAAGACGATAATGACAATGGAGCTGAAAAGTTGATTATGGCAGATATTAAAAAACATATAGAAATGGGAAAAGATAAAAGAGGTACTTGGTTTGCTCGTAAAAAAACGAAGCCGAAAGCGCAGAAAAAGAAATCCGTGACCATTAAGGTGACTCATGCAAAAAAGGGGAATAAACATCGCGTTTCAATCAAACAAAAAGCGCCAAAGACGAAATCCCATAGCAAAAGGCATAACCATAAGCATGGAATACATTTGAACATAACAACTAAAATGTCAAAGAAAGATGACCCCGATGATTTGGGCGAAAAATTCACTGAGTATGATAAAGATGCACCTGATATGATGAAATCACTCTTCATGACCAACATAACTATTACAAATTCCTCGGCTGGCTTGAGAAATACATTAGGAAATGATGATAGCAATGAATCAGCAGAAAGTACAAAGACAGACGATAGCAAGCCGCAAAGCACAAAGTCGCCATCTCCTCTGGCTTCTTATAAAATAGTAGGCGAAAAGCCACCACTAAAAATAACAATGAATATTTCTAAACAAAAGGACACTTCTGCGCAAGGAGATGGTGAAGGTATCGAAAAAGAATTTAATCCTTCAGAAATAGATTCATTCATCAAACAACTGAAAAGTGTCTATGATGATGATGATGACTTTATCATGTTCTTAATGAAACTGCTAAAGAAGGAATTAAGATCACGGCTTTCTAAAAACTAACTTACGATCACATTTGAATTATCGTTCCATGCAAAAGCCACCATGTTAAAAAAAAAAAAAGAAAAAAGAAAAGAAAACGAAGCAAAAAGACATCATCCCCGTTCAATCAATATCTCAGAATATTCAAACGTGGCCTCCAGACATTCGATTATGCTTATAATTCACTCTCTTTCTGTAGCAGCTCAATACTTGAAGAATCATTTCGGTTCTTCCCTGCTTTCTTTCTTGTTTTTTTTTCTTTTCATCTTCTTCTCTTTCTCTCTCGAGAGGTGGTTTCGGTTAACCCTTTGGCTTGAAAAAATAAAAAAAAAAAGAAAGAAAAGGCGAAGTAATACACATACTCCACTTAATAATATCACGAGACAAACAAGAACAACAACAACAAAATAATCTACTACTACTACAAATTATTATTATTATATTATTATTATTATATTATTATTATTATTATTATTATTATTATTATTATTATTATTATTATTATTAACTGGGGTCGATGTAATCGACTCATCCCCTTGCCCAAAAGTCTTGCTCATGTGCAAAATTTGAAACTATTATTATTGTTATTATTATTATTATTATTATTATTATTATTATTATTATTATTATTATCATCATCATCATATATTACTTTGAAACAATTGTAGAGTCTTATAAAAAAAAAACAAAGCGAGGGAAACACTGAAGTCCACTAGAACCATTAATATTCCTCTCTCTCTCTCTTTCTCCGCCTATCTCTTTCTCTCCCTCTCTGTACATATAAGCTTGCATAAACATTAGTATAAGCACAAACACAGACACATACACACAAGCACGGGCATAGACACATACATATATATATATATATATATATATAGACACGTTTGTATGTGTGTGTGCATGTGTAAGTATATTTACTCTTATATACATACATACACATATGTATATATAAATATATGTATACATGTATGTATATATATACATAAATATACACATGCATATATATATATAATATATATATATATATATATATATACACACGTACACATACACATTAATATATGTATATATTTATATATGTGTATGTATGTATGTATGTATGTATGTATGTATGTATGTATGTATGTACGTATGAAGGTGTGCTTGTTTGTATGTATATCAGGAAAATGCACAAGTTGCAATAGTTTCATACAATAATTTGAATATTTAGCTTGAACCCCAATATTTAAGGAAGCGAAACGAATGCACAATGGAACCAACTGTCAGAATGAAAAGGTCAACGAGCGCACATAGACACACATACACAAACACACACACACACACACACACACACACACGCAAAAACACATACACACACACACATACACACACATACACACACGCACACACAACACACAACATACACATCAGCATACACATATTATGTAGATGTATACGTACGTATGAGAATATATCTATCTATCTAACGATACATATATATTATATATTATATATAAATATATATATAAAAGAGAACATTATTTATAAATAAATAGATAAATATATATATATATATATATATATATATATATATATATATGCATATATACATATATGCATTCTTACATACATGCATTCATATATATATATATATATATATATATATATATATATATATATATACTGTACATACTATACATACATTCATACATACATTCTTACGCACGTTCCTATCTGAAAGAAAGTGAAAAGCAAAATAAAATAAAATGTTAAAATGATAATAAAAAAAGAAATGAATTACATTTTTGAGGAATTTTCAAACCCCCAAGAATGTGAGAGAAGTTTTTGACTTCGTATGGAAATCAATAAACTTAGTGTCGAGAAAATATTCAATTGTAATATTGACTTCTGAAACCACTGTAGCGTGGAATGCAAGTGTAACCATAAAGAAACCCAGACTGTTAGCTTCACATAAACATTTATTGTTTGCAATATGGTACCAAAATGTTCGTCACTCAAAACAGCGAACTACTCATTAATCAACACTGCATCAAATTTGTGGGCTTTTGTGGCTAGATCGTGGGTTCGATTCCCGGAGCGGGCGGCGCGTTGACTTTGCTCCTGTCCACCTAGCTGTAAATGGGTAACCCTATAACAAAGTAGCCTTCTGATCTGATCGGGAGGAACATTGGCCTGCTTGCCTAGCCAGCAAAGTAGAGCATTATTCGAAAGCTAAAACGATGCAAAAAGGCATTGTGACCAGCGATGTATATTGTGTGGTCGATCACTATATATATATATATATATATATATATATATATATGGTTGCGAGATTCTAGGTATATATATATATATATATATATATATATATATAGGGTTGCAAGATTCTAGATATGATTAGGTGCAGCATAACATTGTCAGTGACAGGGTTGCGGTTTCGAGTGATAGAACTTTTGATACCACAATACAAACAATAAATGTTTAACTGAAGTCACCACTATGTTTCTGAATGGCTAACACGTGCCTTCCACGCTGCAATCGTGGAATTAGTTTCAACACACTGTCCTAAATTAAATTGCTTGTCTGGCAAGTTCACCTTCATAATTCCTGACTTCTAATATTTGCCTAATAAAAAAAAAAAAAAGAAAAATTTGGGGTCGAGTATATAGCAGATATAAACGACCCAAATACTTGACTGCATATTATTTTGTCAAGCTCTGTGGGATGAATGACGCAGATAATCACATCGAAACTTGAACTCAGAAGGTAAGGAACCTAAATTAAACAACATAAGGCATATTGTGCAAGCTATTCTACTATAAGCTGAAGGCCTGAAATTTCGATGGTGGTTTAGTCAGTTACATCCATCCAACTATTCAACTGCTACATGTTTTTATCGACTCCGATAGAATGAGAGGCAAAGTCGACCACGGCAGAATTCGAGCTCAGAACGTTAAGCCGGTGGAAATGCTGCTAAATATTTTGGCCGGCGGTTCTAACGATTTTGCCAGCTCACCGCTTTTATATTAACAATAAAAAGTACTGTTATTGTGTAATGGCTAGCAGCATTAATTCAGTGATTTGAGCTCAGTTTCTTACCGTTCACCTATTTGTTAACATTCTTTGTTGCAGAGATGGATTTAATGCTTTCGTGATTTAATATTGTCACTTGAGTCCACTGTATTGCAAGTATCGGACAAAACTTGTGACCTTCAAAATAATCCTATGAGTTGTGGTTGCTGTTTATCTTCACACTACACCATTCTTGCAAGAGCATGAAAAGTGTCATAGAAGTTAAAAGATATTGGTGTATCTCAGGCAACAGGGTCGTGATCTAGTACTGAGAGATGTGACAGGGTGATGCTATAGTAGGATAGTGATAGTGGGTACGATGATAAGAGAAGTAAAGTTGAGCTAGGAGGAAAGAATGAACAGGTAGAAGGAGGAGGTGATACTTGGGGAGGGGGTAGCGGTTTATCGATGGGAAAACCAAGGGCTAAGGGTGAAAGATGGTAGAATAGAGCAATGAAGAGAAAACTGTAGAGAACTGACACAATGAAAACTTGGGAAACTGAAAAATGAAGAATGAAGAATGAAAAACGAAAAACGTAAAGAGAAAAAAATATTTAAAAAAGAAAAGAAGATAAATAAAAAACCATCTTAAAGATGATGAGAACCTGAGGTATTAATATAAATATATTCATATGAACACTGAAGAGTGAGGAGGTCTTTGGTATTCCTCGTTTGAGAAAACACGGAAAGTTTTTTTTTTCACTGTTCTATTGCCAAATATAAACGCACAAGGAAACCAACGACCCGAGGCAACTCAAATTACTTCCGATCGTTGCCGGCACAAATCTCCTCTTCGGAAGATGGAATGAATTGTAGAATGACTCCTCAAGTCACTGTTGGCACACATACCAGCACACTTTGAGGGCAGCTGGCAACTCATCGAGCTACTTCGTAAGCTCCCGCGCAGAACCGTCTCGGACAACAACTACCCCTTCAGCCTATGACGTACGGTCTATGTGCACCAGCATACCACCGGTTGAGGCTATACTAACAACCCAAGAGAGACCAGAGTGAAGCCACAAGCTAGCCACTGCCTTTCCACAAGCAGGTCTCAAATTCATCCTGGATTTCTGCACTGCTAACACATACTTCCGGTACAAAAACACCACGTACTGACAACGCAACAGCCTCCAAATGGGATCCAAACTCAGTGGCATCCTGGCCACCTTTACCCTGGACAAACCGGAGCGCCAAGCATTCTACGCAAGACGACACATCACCCTATACCGGAGATACATCAATGATGCCTTCGTCTTTGCCAAATCCAGGGATGAGGAGATCAAGATCCATAATGTCTTTAACAACCTTCACCATAACATCCAATTCGATATTGAACACTCAACCGCAAATGACTCGCTGAGCTTCTTAGACTTCAACGTATCCTTCACATCGGGACATGCCACAATCCTCTTCTTCGAGAATGAGGCGAAGAAAGACAACTTCCTCCATTCGGATTCAGCGTACCCATAGACATTGAAACATAATGTAGCCCTTAATGAGCTCGACCACCGCATAAATAGTTGAGACGAAGCTGGTGTAAAAGACAACGTGAGGAAAAATTTCATCAGAGTGCTGTACTGTAGAGGATACAGACCCAGGTTCATGTTAGTTAGTTAGTTAGTTAATTTGGCTCACAAGCAAATAGCAAGGCCATGTAGGGGGACATGGAGTTAAGTACAGGGTGGTGTTCATGTAAAGAGTTCAGGCCACTTGAGGTCCAGGGAGGCTTTGAACAAAGCGGTCGTCGGCATCTTCACCATCTCGTCTGGCAGCTTGTTCCACGGATCCGCAACCCGGACGGAGAAAGTTCCTCTCCTTCGATTGAGATGAAATCGTCGCAGGTAGAGCTTTTCGGAATGACCCCGCAGCCGACGCTCCGGAGCAGGAGTGAAGAACATGATGTTGTGGGCGAGAATGAGAATGAGATCTCGCTTATGATGTTGTGGGCGAGAATGAGATCACCACGGCGGCGGCGTTTTTCAAGAGAACAAAGGTCGAGCGTCCTCAGCCTTTCTTCGTAGGACAAAGTTTTGAGACCATGAACCATGCGGGTAGCCAGCCTCTGGACTCTTTCGAGGTGCTGTATGTCTTTGAGGAGATAAGGAGAAGAGGCTTGAATCCCATACTCCAATATGGGTCTCACCAGCGTGACATAGAGTGGCAGGAATATGGCTGCTGTGAGCATTCCGAATGACCGTCGAATCAAAAACAGAATTCCGCGCGCTTTGTTGGCAGCATGGACGCACTGGGCCGAAGGCGAAAAGGAGGAATCCACTAAGATACCTAGGTCCTTTACCTGATCGGTCCTCTCCAGCAGCAGACGACCCGGCTCGAAATCAAGTTGAGTTGCAGGAGTAGAGCCGACAGGCAGATGACAGCACTTTGACACGTTCAGACACAGGTCCCAATCGTTAGACCACTTCCAAATTTGGTGGAGGCATCGACGAAGATCCTCTATACTACCGCGAGGAGCGACCAGTTTGATATCGTCGGCAAATAGAAGGGTGTGTTGCGTGAGGTCGTCGGGCAAGTCATTTATGAAGACTAAGAACAACAAGGGCCCAAGCACTGAACCTTGAGGCACGCCACTGCTCGCACTGGAGACGTCGGACCGCGAACCATTAACTTGAACTTGGAAGGAGCGATCTGAGAGGAAGGCACCAACCCATCGTACAATATCCGGATGGAAACTATATGCTTGAAGCTTGACAAGTAGTAGGCGGTGGTTTACCGAGTCAAAAGCTTTGGCAAAGTCCAATAAAACGATGTCAACAGCATCACTATCATCGAGGATGCGCGTCACCAATTCTTCATTACTAGTAAGTTGGTCAGCATGATCTCTTCGGCACGAAGCCGTGTTGGGAATCAGTGATCGAGGCTGTGTTTAGGAGGTGGAGCATCATACTTTTCTTAAGGATGGTTTCGAACATCTTGCTGATTATTGATGTAAGGGAAACCGGTCGGTAGTTTAGCGGGTCTTCGCGGCTCCCTTTCTTGAAAATTGGGCAGATTATCGCTGTTCTCCAGTCTGCAGGTATAACACCCGTCGCCAATGACATATTGAATAGTCGTGTTAAGGGCTCGCAGATGACCGGAGCCAACGCTTTGATAACCCGTGGGTGTATGCCGTCGGGGCCGTGACCCTTGTTGACATCGAGGCCTCGAATAACACGTTTGACTTGGTCCCGCGTGATGATCAATCGAAGCATTGGAGGTACCGATCTATCAAATGGAGGGGGTTCACGACCATCATCTTGTTTGAAAATAGTTGAAAAAGCCTCGGCAAATAATTGACTCTGTTGATAAGGGTCCTCAATCGATACGCCTGTTGAGCCTACCAATGCAATCTGGTTGTTCAAGCGGGAATTTCGCTGGACATGGGCAAGAAGGTTTTTGGATTGCTACTGGCATTTGCCGCGATTTTGTATCATAACTGAAGCGTCTTCTTTTCAATTTCACGGCTCGGTCTCGTTGAGTTTTGTACACCTCAAAGCTGGCAGTCGAATCCAGATTTTTGAATTCAGCCCAAGCAATATCTCTGAGTCGACGTTCTCGTTTAACCTTCTTCGTCACCCAGGGCTTGTGTTCTTCCTCTTGGGAAGTCCAACGGAACTGCCTGGTCAGTCAAACAGATTACATATGCTTTGAGGGATGACCATAGTTCGTCAACTGAGGACAACGTCATCAGGGAACCGCCAGTCCAGAAGCGGGAGCCTCGGTTAGAATTTCAAGATTAATTGCAGAGAAGACTCTACGTGGCAGCGAGTAATCGTGGGCGTGGAAAAAGTTGTGTGCATGACGAACTTCAGGACCGCATGATCACTCTTGGCAAGAGGGGCGCACACAGATACGTCTTACACTGATCTTGGATAGCGGGAGAATACCAGATCTAGCATAGATGGCTGCTGCCCAGACGATGCCTTGTCGGATATTCAACATGTTGCGAGAGGAAAACAATCTTCAGCCACGTCAAGAAGGGCCTGGCCGAACCGGGAAGATGTTGTACAAATTGATGCGGGCCAATCGATCGTGGGAGCGTTGAAGTCGCCTAGTACCAAGCAGTCATGCGAAGCTGAAACGAATCTTATCGCTTCGAGTAGATGAGCATCGTCCTGGGGGTCGGCTAGAGGCGGCCTGTAGACAGCCAACACGGGCAGGCAAAACTCAGATAGGCTCAGCTTGCAATAGACGCATCGAATTGGTTGTAGGTTGAGCATTTGTGGGTAGAATACCGCAGGACGGTTTGTGCTCAGACTTAACATACACAGCAACACCTCCACCTCGCCTTTTTCCTCTGTCACATCTGAAAAGGACGTAGCCCTACAGGTGGATCTCTGAGTCCTTTACTGCTGGAGTCAGCCAAGTCTCGGTGATAGCTATCACATCAGGGGAGTCGCGTAGGGCCAGTGTAAATAGTTCACTGAACTTTGGGAATAAGGAGCACGAGTTGGTGTAGACGATGCTGAGCTGTGAAGTCTGAGGGGCGGGAGTTGTTGGGGAACAAGCAGAATAAAGGGCATCAGAGATAGCATCGTTGACGGGGGGTATCAACTTCACTTCGATTTGCCCTCACATCACTTTCCCTGTCAGCACTACAGCATGGGACCAGAGGTAGGACTTGATTATCTGTCCATCTTGGATTCGTAAACCCTTCTCTCCCATTTGTTTCCTCATCTTTAGCTCGGATATCAGGTTCCTCCGGCGAATTCTCTCTCTTAGTGAGTATTCCTCGCGAAAACCCATATTGGGGTCCTCCCAGGCATGCGTCTGAGCTCTGTTCAGAAAGACTGAAGCCTCCCGATCAGAAGAAAAGATTACCCTTATTGGGCGTGGTCTAGTATCTGCGGTTGGGTTCGCTTGGAATCTTCTAGCCGAGCGACCTTAAGAACACTGACATTTTCGTTCACAGAGAACAATTTCCCAACCAAAATGGAAACAAAATTAATGTCATCTTTTAGGCGGTTTATGCCTGTATCACAGGTGGATTCAGCTTTGCCATATATTATTGCCGATCTTGAGTGGGCAAAAAGTTCTCTACTATGAGCTGCGGTATTCGATTCTTCATTGGAGGATTTCGAAAGGTGGTTTCATAGCCATCGGACTTATGTCGGCGGCTGTGGGGTCGATCGGAATGGATTTAGTGGTCATAATTTCCCGCCTGGTTTGGAACTGGAAATGCACTGCCTCTTCTTCGGTTTGGGGGAGCACCACTCCCCAGATGAACCCACATCGAGATCGTTCAGAATTGGTTGAGCAATGGCATTAATGGGAAGGACAAGTGAAGGATAATCCAAACAGATTTTATCGTGATCAGGTTTCATAGCCAAATCTGCCCCTCTGGAGTTTTTGACTACGTTTCTTCTTTTGGGGAGAACAACGGTCTTCAGGTGGGTTTGAGGTCTACGCTCCTCGAACTAGGTTGGGGAACCTCCGGACCGAAAAGGCAGATGAGGAAGAATCCGCACAGGAACGATCATGTGCAGGAACGACCGCCGGTTCCTTCGCCTCTTTGGCCGCTTCGATTTTGTTCCCTTCGGTTTGGACGTCTCCAGGGAAGAAATCAAGGGTGACTCTGCGTCAACAGGAGACCGTTTATCGTGGTCAGGTTCATAGCTAAATCCGCCCCACTGGAGTTTTGACGACGTTTCTTCTTTGGGGGAGAAAAACGGTCTTCAGGTGGGTTTGAGTCTACGCTCCTCAAATTAGGTGGGGAACCTCCGGGACCGAAAAGGCAGATGAGGAAGAAGAATCCGCACGGGAACGATCATGTGCAGAAACGACCGCCGGTTCCTTCGCCTTCTTTGGCCGCCTCGATTTTGTTCCCTTCGGTTTGGACGTCTCCAGGGAAGAAATCAAGGGTGACTCTGCGTCAACAGGAGACTGTTTATTCAGTAAGAGAGCAACAACAGACTTTAGGTGCTCAACCTCTTGTTTGAGCAACAGCAACTGTTCGTTGAGCTGACTATTGGTAGGACCATCATATTGATGAGAAGCCCTACTTGCAGATCTCAGTTTCGATGCGTAGGTAGCTGACATGATGGATGGTTGACTAAAAACAATCTTCTATGGGCTCTAGGACAAATCGGGGTTAAATCAGGAACAAAAAACAAGTTGCAATCCTTGTAGGAGTAGGCAACAGCAGACAAAAACTGAGAGAGTTTGGGCTGAGACGAATCACAATCCAAGATGAAAGCAGACGGTGTGCAACGAGTCGGGAACCCTCCTAATTGTCTGAAGCAGCTTTAGGATGAGGGATAGTATGTCCAAACTTTAGAATATTGATATGCATGTAACATGTTCCACACGATTAAATATCATTTGACGTGCCATTTAGTACTTCAATAATTGCATCTGCGCATGTTTGTATATGTGTGAATACTGTGTTTATGTGCGAGAAGGCACATGTTTTTTGCCTATTGTTAAATTAGATTATTAATTTTTCTTTTTTTCTCACGTTTTTCCCTTTTAAAGTATTTCTTTTAAAGTAAATTATACGTTGGAGGGAGGGCTGGGGGTTTGTTTTTATAGTAAATTCTCTTTTCTCCCAGCTCAGAGAAAGAAAGGGATTTTTCGTTGGTGCCACCGGTATAATTCAGACACGGAGGAAGATATTTCGGTGTCATCGTCAACTTGAATGTTTCTAATTGTAGCGATAGTAGTAACTGCAGTAAATTCTGATAGCAGCAGTAGTAAATAGCTCATAAAGTGAGATGAAGAACGGTCGGTCAAATAGAGTTCAAATTGACCGCAACAGTGTTGATGGAACTTGTGAAACAGTGACCTTGACTTTGAGAAAAAATCAAAGGAGGGGCCGACTATAAACAGTACTTGTGAATAGAGTCATGTACGAGCAGAGCGAAACTATAAATAGCATTTTTTCTTTTCTTTTTCTTTTTTTTCTTCTTATTCTCCGCGTGTTTAATAATGCAATTGCAATAAAAGGTATGTCAAGAAGAAGATAAAGGTTAGCTGGTGTTTACGTCCATACTTTTAGCGTGCATTTAATTGTGGTGTCATACTTTTAGCGTGCATTTAATTGTGTTGTTACAATAAAGGCATTTTACATAATCTGATACTCAAGGAAGAGGTGACGGCAAAATGTTCACACAAAAAATGGAGATATTTATGATTCTAAAAATTTTTGTCCCAAACTGTAGGTTTGGAATTCTTTAACTTATTT
>NC_043005.1:51025619-51060619 GCF_006345805.1 Octopus sinensis | reverse complement strand
ACATGTCCTCAACATCCGACTACCCGTCACCCTGTCACATCTCTCTGTACTAGCTATGGGAACTGTCCTACATCTATCTAAACCGTAGAAACAATTCGATTGCAGGCAACTTGGGTAAGTATTTTCTAATATAGCCTTGCGACAACCAAAGGCTTGTGAGTGGATTTGGTAGGTGGAAACCGAAACAAGTCCGTCGTTTATATATTATACATACTTACGTACGTACATACATATATACATACCTACCTACATACATACCTATACATACACACGCGCACACAGACGCACATATACATTTACAATGTGTGTGTGTGTGCGTGTGTGGAATAAGCAGAACAAGAAGCGACAGAATTTCAAGTCAATGTCTTGTATACATAAAATGTTGGACCAGTTTCGTTTGTGGCTCTCTTTGCAGATTGATTCTCATTTTGGTTTATTGAAATTAAAGTTGGATATGGCTTGAGTCCTCCTGATGAGGTAGATATCAACAGTTTGCTTAAGACCAAACATAGTTTGTTCAACAATGTTGTGGTCTGAGCGTGGTATTCGCGTCACCTTCACATGGAAAAGGACCACATTATTTGCGAAGCTTCTGGTTCACTTGAGTATCATTTGTTCCATGAACAACTTAGCAGATTGTTCAATTAATGACTCTACATGCTTTTATTCCTGCAGTGACATCCCTGAGAAGATGTGGCCTTCAGGCCATTTAACATTTGGGAAGTTGAGGTCACCCAGGAGGAGCATATTAATGTGCTGATCTAGGTATGTCAATACCTCTTCTATGTGTCTGTGGCTATCCTCAAATTTGTCATCATTTGTGATATTTGGCAGACAATATGTTGAGCATACGGCTACATCAACTTCTTTATATGTATTATTAAGGGGTCGCAAACTGAGTTTGAATCTGACAACACTACAAGTGGTGTGATATATTTGCGGATGTACATAGCAACTCATCCGTAACTTCTTTCTCTTCTGTCTGTACGAAACACCGCATGTCCTGGTATGTGTATTTCCAATTCTGTCAAATTAGAGGTTAGATACATTTCTATAAGTGCCTTGCATATTGTTTGATTGCGTGCAAAAAGCTCTTTTAGACAGAGAATTTTACCTCTGTTGCAGTAGACCTGTGTTCAATAGGAATATGAGTGTATTTGGGTAGGTGTTAATGGTATTAGTGGGTCCGTCACCTGAGGCAGTCGTGTGCATTGAGTTTGCAGTTACTGTACTGTCTTCTCGGCCATGTAAAAGAGAAAAAAAAGAGACTGTTGTTCAACAGATACACTTCGTACAGCCTCTGCATATTGCATTTCGTTCCTCTCTTGAGTTTTGAGTTCAAATTCCGCTGAGGCCGACTTTGCCTGTCACTCCTTTCAAGGTCGATGAGTACCAGTTGAGCTTAGAGGTCGATGTAATCGGCTTACTCCACTGACGGCGGCGAGCTGGCAGAAACGTTAGCACGCTGGGCGAATGCGTAGCCGTATTTCGACTGCCGTTACGTTCTGAGTTCAAACTCCGCTGAGGTCGACTTTGCCGTTCATCCTTTCGGGGTCGATTAAATAAGTACCAGTTACGCCCTGGGGTCGATACAATCGACTTAATCCGTTTGTCTGTCCTTGTTTGTCCTCTCTGTGTTTAGCCCCTTGTGGGTAGTAAAGAAATAGGCTTACTCCACTGACACGGACTTTCTGGTCTTGTGACAAAATTTGAAGTCAATATCGAATTTAATACTTACATATTATTTTCTTCACATTTTATTCTGTACTTCTGCTATATATTTTTCGTGCTCCATGTAAATATATTTATATGAAGTCTTTATTAATCGCAATTACTACCTCCATTTCTCTTATAACCTTGCCCTGAACGAAAAATTCGCACACACAGCAACCCACACACTTTTCACCGCGTCTGTCGCTTCTCTCGATCGAATCGAACACCAGCTCGTTGACTCACACCCTTACACAGACATCCCTCACATATATACAAACACACACGTACAGAAATACTACAATACACAGGCACGCACACGCATACACATTTATACACACACACATATATAATATAAATATTATATTAATATATGCATATATACATACATATATATACATACCTACATATGTATGTATATATACATGTATATATGGGTACAGGTCATCAAAAAAAACGTTGAACACAATGAGAAACGAAAACATAAAAACAAAAACATAGAAACGAACTTTTTCGAACACAAAAAAACCCCAAACAAACGGAGAAACGAGACATACAACATAAAGAATATTCCCATTCATCAGTTGTCCTCCGTTTTATCTACTCCGCGCTCGAAGGTAAGGACAAGACGCGACTTCATTGAAACAGTCCTTCCCGCAAAGCAAATTAAATAAAATTTGGGATTTTTTGCGGAGGGTGATATATATATATATATATATATCATATGTGTGGTGAGAAGCTTGCTTCCCAACCACATGTTTCCGAGTTCAGTCCCACATGTAGCACTTTGGGCGAGTGTCTTCTACTATAGCAATGATTCCCAACCTTTTTTATGCCCCGTACCTCTAAAATATTTTAATATGTTCTCGCACCCCTTAGAGTAATAAAGGTGCCCGGGGCAATTACCTACTTTGATACAGTATAAATCCGGCCCTGCTGGCACCCCCTAGAATGCTATCTCGCATCCCTGGTTGCAAAACCCTATACTATTGCCTCGGGGCGACTAAAGCCTTGTGAGTGGATTTGGTAGACGGAATCTGAAAGAAGCCCGTCGTATACACACACACGCACACACACAACACCCCCACACATATATATATATATGTATGTATTTGTGTGTCGGTGTTTATTCCTCTACCGTCGATTGATAACTGATGTTGGTGTATTTACGTCTCCGTAACTTAGCGGTTCGGAAAAACGCCCGATAGAATAAGTGCTAGGCTTACAAAGAATAAGACCTAGGTGGTCAACTTATTTGATTAAAGGCGGTAATCCAGCATGGCTGCTGTCAAATCACTGAAACAAGTGAAAGAGTGAAAAAAGAGTATATTATATATATATACTCTTTTACTCTTTTACTTGTTTCAGTCATTTGACTGCGGCCATGCTGGAGCACCGCCTTTAGTCGAACAACTCGACCCCGGGACTTATTCTTTTGTAAGCCTAGTACTTATTCTATCGGTCTCTTTTGCCGAACCGCTAAGTAGTAACGGGGACATAACACACCAGTATCGGTTGTCAAGCAATGCTAGGGGGACACAGACACACAAACACACACACGCATATATATATATATGATATATTATATATATATATATAATATATATATATAATATACTTTATTTTAAGCAGCGCAGAAAATTCAACAAAATCTGTTACTCTGATTTCTCGTTGCCGTTCATCAGACCTTTTTGCTAGAATGGAACATATATATTAATTCAATCTACGACGGGCTTCTTTCAGTTTTCGTCTACCAAATCCACTCACAAGGCTTTGGTCGGCCCGAAGCAATAGTAGAAGACACTTGCTCAAGGTGCCATGCAGTGGGACTGAACCCGGAACCATGTGGTTGGTAAACAAGCTACTTACCACACAGCCACTCCTGCGCCATATTTTTTATACAACTTCTACTCTATACTGTTTTCTTGTTCCATCCTTCTTTAATTACCTTTTTCTCCTCCTCCCTCCTCCTATCGTTCATCTTTCTTTTTCTCACGTGACGCTTAAAAGAACGAACGTATTTTGCTCTGTGTGTGTGTGTGTGTGTGTATGTGTGCATATTTGTACATATAGATGCGTGCCGTTCAATTAAATAATATATATATATATATATATATGTATGCATGTATGTAAGTATGTATGAATGTATGTATTATGTATGTATGTATGTATGCATATATGGGTACAGGACTTGACCAACTGTGTAAAAAACATGAAGTACGATAAAAAACGAGTTAAATACGCAACCAACGGGGAAAAAATGGAAAACAGGGCAAGTAACACGGAGAACGACCCTTCATCAGTTGTCGGCTGTCTATCTACTCATTTCGAGCATTCAATGACAATATGAGTCTTCGAAGACACTTGCTCCCATAAATTCCAAAATAAAATTTTGGATTTATGGAAGGTCAAAGTCGGGAACAAAAACAGGACAGCGAAGACATACAAGGGAACCGAACGAAAACAAACAGGGGGGGAGGAGTCGTTTGACCAGAACGAGAGGTAAACAGTGAACGCTGGGAGGAATATTTTCTTCGAAAAGAGAAAAGATGGAAGAGAGAGATAGAAGACATCCAGTCTTTAGGACGTCGTTAAAGAAAAGAAAGATCGTCAGGTGAGGAAAAGAAAGATGGACGATGGTCACGTGTGAGCAACGAGAGTGAGAGAAAGAGAAAGTGGGAGAGGGAGACAGATAGAAAACGGTGAAGGGGAGAAAAGGGGTTTTAGAGAACGAGGGGATATATAGATATATATATATACAAATTGAGATCGGGGTTGTAATTGCAACCCTCTATGGGATAACATATATCCAATATACTGCTAGTGAAGTACCCAACAAAGTTAATACATAAATGTTAATGATTGCGATGCATACATACATACATACATACATACATACATACTTACATACATGCATACATATATATATATATATACATATGCATATTTATTTATTATTATATATATATTATTTATTGAACGGCACGCATCTATATGTACAAATATGCACACACACACACACACACACACCACAACACACACACACACACACCACTATATATATATATATATATATATATATATGTATGTATGTATATATATATGTATATATTTATATACACATACTCTTTTACTCTTTTATTTGTGGCAGTCATTTGACTGTGGCCATGCTGGAGTACCGCCTTTAGTCGAGCAAATCGCCCCCGGGACTTATTCTTTGTAAGCCTAGTACTTATTCTATCGGTCTCTTCTGCCGAGCCGCTAAGTTACGGGTTCGTAAACACACCAGCATCGATTGTCAAGCGATGTTGGGAGGACAAACACAGACACACAAACGAATACACACACACACACACACACACACACACACACACACACATATATATATATATACATACATATATACGACGGGCTTCTTTCAATTTCCATCTACCAAATCCACTCATAAGGCTTTGGTCAGCCCGAGGCTATAGTAGAAGACACTTTCAGAAAGTGCCACGCAGTGGGACTGAACCCAGAACCGTGTGATTGGTAAGCAAGCAACTTACCACTCTCGCGCACTCTCTCTACCGCCTTTCTCTTTTTTCTCTCTCTTTCGTTGCTCACACGTGACCATCGCCCATCTTTCTTTTCCTCCACGACGTCTTAAGAACTGGACGTCTTCTAACTCACTCTTCTATGTTTTCTCTTTTCAAAGAAGATATTTCTCTCAGCGTTCGCTATTTCCCCCTCGTCCTGGTCTAACGACCCTCCATGTTTGTTTCCGTTCGGACCCCTTGTATAGCTCCACTGTCCTGTTTTCGTTCCCAACTTTGACCCTCCATAAAGCCAACATTTTATTTTGGAATTTATGGTGCAACTGTCTTCGAACACTCATATTGTCGTTGAATGCTCTAAATGAGGAGGAGACAGACGGTGGAGACTTGATGAAGGCTGTTTTCCATTGTTTTCTCTCGTTGTTTGCGTATTTAACTTATTTGTATTCGTGCTTCCTGTTGTTTACAGTTGGTCCACGTCCTGTACCCATATATGCATATATAATATATATATATATATAATATATTATATATATATATATATATATATCTATATAATATATAATATTATATATATATATATATATATATGTATATATCATATATGTATATATATATATATATTATATATATATTATATTATATATATATATATAATATATATATATCTATAATATATACATAGTTGGAATTTACAGAGAAACAAAAGACGAAGCCAAGTGTATAAACAAAAACAGGTGTAGTAGTTCAACACCCGGGAAGGTGAGAAGATTGTGGTTTCGGATTCAGTGTCACTGCATTGCACTTTGGGCAGGTGTCTTCTAGTATAGCCCGGACCGAGAAAAGCCCTAAATGACCAAAACTGATTCTTTTATATGTTTCAGCCATTTGACTGCGGCTATGCTGGATCACCACCTTTAGTCGAGCAAATCGACTCCGGGACTTATTCTTCGTGGGTCTAATACGATGTCGGGGGGGGGGGAGGAGACAAACACAGAACACACAACATATACACACACACATACATACATACATACATACATCATACATACTACAATACATACATACATACATCCATACATACATACATACATAATACATACATACATATATATATATATATATATATATATATATATATATATATATATATATATATATTATACATACACACACATATATACGACGGGCTTCTTTCAGTTTCCGTCTACCAAATCCACTCATAAGGCCCCGGCTATAGAAGAAGACACTTGCCCAAGGTGCCACGCAGTTGGACTGAACCCGGAAACATGTGGTTCGTAAGCAAGCCACCCACCACACGGCCACTCCTACGCCTACTGTAATATAATGAAATAAGGTGGCAACTGGCAGAATCGTTAACACGCCGAGCTTAGCGGCATTTCGTGTGTCTTTACAATCTTAGTTCAAAGTCCGCGAGGTCGACTTAACCTTTCTTCCCCTCACGGGGTCGATAAAATAAGTACCAGTTAAATACTGGGTCGATGTAATCAACTTATATAGATTATAGTGAGTTAAAAATCTTCCGTTAGCTAAGATTATCCTTCCAAGTGTATATAGCATCTAAATCCATGTACATATATATATATATATGCATGAAGGCAGGTACAGATATATTTCTTCGATATCCCTTCCAGCTAATCCCCTATATATATAGGAGTGGCTGTGTGGTAAGTAGCTTGCTTACCAACCACATGGTTCCGGGTTCAGTCCCACTGCGTGGCACCTTCAGCAAGTGTCTTCTACTATAGACTCGGGCTGACCAAAGCCTTGTGAGTGGATTTGGTAAACGGAAACGCAAAAAAGCCCGTCGTATATATGTATTTGTATACATATATGTGTGTGCGTCTGTGTGTCTGTGTGTCTGTGTTTGTCCCCCCAACATCGCTTGACAACCGATGCTGGTGTGTTTACTTCCCTGTAACTTAGCAGTTCAGCAAAAAAGACCAATATAATAAGTACTAGGCTTACAAAGAATAAGTCCTGGGGCCGATTTGCTCGACTAAAGGCGGTGCTCCAGCATGGCCGCAGTCAAACGACTGAAGCAAGTAAAAGAGTAAAAGACTATATATATATATAAGGGAGATAACTCTTCATGCTTTTTTAAATCGAGATTAAGCAACATTCTACTGTGCTGAGAGAGACCACTGTATACGATATAGATACAATTTAAATTCGGGTCAGCCGTTATCGAACAGATTGACAATCAAAGCAATACCCATTCCATTTTCCTTTTTAGAGTGTCTACTGCGATTTGAAAGAGATTTGGCCGCTACTTTTAGCACGTAGAACTGCAGCACATAGATCTTCTCTACATACCCAAAATGAATTTATTCAGATGGGAGAGGTGACCTTCTTAGAAGATCGTCTAAAGAATAAAAGAACTTCTGATCCTCTAATTCCCTAAGTTGTCAGTTGCAATTCTATCAACTTTGATTTTATCTGTTATTCCTCCTGGATCGATGAAAAGTATCAATTCAAATATCATTCCTTTTTCGTCAACGGACAAAAACTAATCTTCTTCCATGTTAGAAATCAATATTTACTTAGTACGAAACATTCAAAGATATTTGTTTTTCTCGCAGTTTGATATTGAATTTCTATTGAGACTGCTTTACTGTTGAATCATAAACTTTAAATTAACAACACAATACAGCCGGCTGCTAATAAAATCCAAGGGAAATAAATGATAAACCGAAGCTAGAGGGAAATAACTCTTTCAGGCATAATTACCATTTACATATCAACCCACTTCGGAAACTGACAATCTAACTATTTCTCTGTAGATTGAGGCAAAAAATAGGGGTGGCTAACCAGATTTAATTGATTTTCGATCTTTATCATGGCTTCATTAGAAGTATCTACATCAATCCAAGTAGTCCTAGAGAAATGAGCAGCCAAATCGTTTATATTGTCAGTAAAACCAGCAGCTTCAGAAACTGGGGCTAGTAATTTGATAGCGTAAGTGTCCAATACTTTATTTTATATCAGCGAGGAACCCAATCCACATAGTATCAAGGTATGATATAAAGTATGACTTAGAGTTAGAGAAGAGACGAGCAAAGAACACAGAGAGAGAGTGAAAGAGAGAGAGGGAGAGAGATTTGAGAGAGAAAGTGTCAGTGGCTGTGTGGTAAGTAGCTTGCTTACGAACCACATGGTTTCGGGTTCAGTACCACTGCGTGGCACCTTGGGCAAGTGTCTTCTACTATAGCCTCGGGCCGACCAAAGCCTTGTGAGTGGATTTGGTAGACGGAAACCCCAGGACCTATTCTTTGTAAGCCTAGTACTTAATCTATCGGTTTCTCTTTATGTATATATATATATGTATGTGTGTGTATATGTTTGTGTTTCTGTGTTTGTCCTTCCAACATCGCTTGACAACCGATGCTGGTGTGTTTGCGTCCCCGTAACTTAGCGGTTCGGCAAAAGAGAAACCGATAGATTAAGTACTAGGCTTACAAAGAATAGGTCCTGGGGTCGATGTGTTCGACTAAAGGCTGTGCTCCAGCATGGCCGCAGTCAAATGACTGAAACAAGTAAAAGAGTAAAAGAGTAGAGTATACCTTGACGTTTTCAACCTCATGCCTGCCTTTTCTCTATAAGCTCATTGAACGTATGACAAACTGATGAAGTAAAACTTAGATTTACTAAATTTGATATTCATCAAGCCAGTGGCAGTAAAGGGTAAAGTCCTCCTTGAGTCATGAATGACCATAGGATGCACCTAGAAAGTTCCCCTCCTAGACATAAGTCCGGGGAAGGTTGTTTATGGAAGACCAGCTGTCGCCCATGTATACCAGCCTCCTCTATCCTCGCCACAGATGTTATCCAAGGGAAAGGCAAACGCCAATACAGCTTGGCATCAGGGATGTCGCAACTCATTTCTACAGCTGAGTGAACCAGGAGCAACGTGAAATAAATTGTTTTGCTCAAGAACACAACACACAGCCCGATCCTAGAATCGAACTCACTGCTTCATGATTGTGAGCCTGACGCTCTAACCACTGAGCTCTAACCAACGTTACAAACGATGTTTATTTTCTTGTTCAGTAAATTGAACTACAGTTACACCCCCATTTTACGAGGTCCCGCTTTGCGAGACCCTAGGTTTACGAGTATAATTTTTCCCAGCACAAGCTCTCAAGTTTGAACGAAGTACAAAAGTTTCTGTTACCATAATAAATACTTCTGTTTGTTGCCGAGAAATTTATTGAAAGCGAAAAAAAAAAAAAAAATGCTTCTTCTAAGCAAACAGCTCTAGACTTGATTCTTAAAAAGAAATTTACAAGTCCGTCTACGAGTGCTTGTGAATCCGCGACCGCGTCTACAATTGATGGTGTGCACGAGTCTAGTGCAAGTAAAAGGGATTCAGAAAACGATTATAGTAATAATCGTTATTTTTTAAATTATAAATGATCGTGACATTCCTTTTACTTTACATAAAATATTCTTTACATTCTACAGTTGTTTTATTGCCATTTATTTACGAGTGTTATAAATTTTATAGGTGAAATATTTTTCTGGGAATGAATTATGATTTATAACATTACTACTACGGGAGCTTATTGCTCTGCATTAGGATTTCCGTTTTACGAACGATCTCTGTAAACAATTTAACTCGTATATCGAGCCATTACTATATTTGCTCATTGATTTAGGGCACAAGTGGCGGAGTATTAGAAAGCATTTTATACCGAGCGTAAAATTCTATGTGACAAGGTCTGACTATTGAATTACAGATACAATACACCGACTAGCTTCCATGCGGTTTCCATCTTTTCACTTTCACTTGCAACACTACATGTGACCCAAATTACTATCAAAAGAAAATTCCTTGGGGATCCACCGATCCCGGACGCCCGATTTGCAAGTGAACTTGTTAACCATTTGACCATGCTGTGTTTAGGGTAGTGCTGTAGAGAAAAAGTAAACCGCCACGGTTTTAGTCTTCTTTCTTCGTTCGACTACCATCCGTACAACATCTATATTCCTCCCTATGCTTGTCATCCCTTATGTCCCTGCCGTTAGGCTTCACTTCCACACACGCCAACTTAATTTAATTCGTCCTTAGACGAAAGATAGCTGTAATTAATGTCTTTTATTTGCATTTGTATTTGTGTACCATTTCTCCGTTTTTCCATCCTTGTTTTCATATACATTTGCTGCTTTATTCCAAGGAATCTAGTGCTCTTAGGTCAGTTTTACCTTGGGCCTGGCCAGATTGGATCAATCTCGAGTATAACCAGCCAAAATTACAAGGATAATCTGGAACTCGACTGAAGAAAGAAAACTCCGAATGACTCGTCCTTGTTTCTTTGTATCGTCTGTCTGGATGTTTTGTTGTTCCTTTTTTGTATCATCTAAGTGTCTGGATGTTTTGCGTTCTTGTCCCATTTTTGGTATTCCTTGATTATATATATATATATATTATGTGTGTGTGTGTTATCATCATCATCATTATTATTTTCAAATACACACAACCGATTAGAATGTTGGAAAAAAAAATCCTAACATCGGGCTACAACAAGTAACCTTAGATGCCAAGAACACTCCTAAGTATCCTAGCTATTACTATTATTACTACTATCATCATCATCATCATCATCATCATCATCATCATTATTATTATTAGTAGTAGTAGTACTTTCATTATCAGCTTCTTTCAATTCTGTTTCCATTTCTCGCTGAGTGTCTTCCTGTCACTTAGGGCAGAGAAAAGCACTGCATACATTGGCAAGCCATTAAAATAAACACACCAGATTGTTCATTTACAAAGTCACACCTTAGAGTAAACGGAGAAGAAAGATAGAGAGAAAAATGAAAAAAATAAAAAATAAAAAAATAAAAAAAGTGAACAAAGTAAATAAAGGGGAAAAAAGGAATGAAAATTCACAGCGACAATTCTCTTTTCAGTACGTGTGATGTACCAGTTAAAACAATCACTTGCACTTCCTGTATGGATGGTAAGTCAGGGATCATTCTTAAATAATTTTCAGTTCCTCTTTTGATTATTCCAAATGTTCCTACAGTCACTGGTTTTGTAATCGTCTTGAGATGCCACATCTTTTCAATTTCGATCTTATCAAATTCTTTTGCCGAGATATTATGGTCACATGGTATCCTCATGTCAATCAATAAATAAACTTTATTGTGTTGGTCTTTCACAACGATATCTGGTTTATTTGATGATACGGTCTGTACATACGGGAAGGTCCCAAAAATCGTTACATTTTCTCCTTGAGTTACAGCCTCAGGGTGGCGCTTGCATTTGTCATCATTTTTGATATTATAATGCCGACAGATTATCCAATGTAGATATTGGCCAACTCTGTCATGTCTTGATTTGTACTCCACAGGCGCTAAAAACCTTACTCTCAGAGATTTGGTGGTCCACTGTCTCAATCCCTTCGTTGTAGTATCGGCACTTTGGGTCTACACCAATTTTCATGACATTGGCTTGATAGTTCCGGGTCAATAAGCTCGGATCTTGAGCAGCCAATATAAAGCCTTCACACTCTGCCTTTAGTCCTGAGCTCCGTAGCCACTGACGGTTGTGCTTCTGGTCTACATCAGCTTGTTTGCTACGGGCCACATATTTGCCAAGCAGAGGTTTTTGTTCCCAATTGTTCAAACGCATCTTGCTTGGATATTGACTTCACCTTCCTTGCAACTACAGTTGCAAACACTTCCATCATGCTGTTCAACCTGCATAAACTCACTTGAAATTTTTTTGCTCTCTTTCATAACAGAATGAAGCTTCTTATGTCTTTCATGGTTTTCAACGAGCTTTAGCATACAGTCGTTAGATATTTCAAGATATTTTGCTAGTTCAATTGTGGTGGTTTTGTAAGAGCTCTGTGTAGGTAAAAACGATCTGTGTCTGCTTTTGGTGGTGCATCTTATTGCAAGTCAGCAGCTTACGGATTTTCTTGCCAGTCTTCCTTATTTCGCTCATGATGAAAACTCTCATCTTATTTTGTGGGATATGATAGAAAGTATCGGCTGTCCACAGCTAGCAGACTAAGGTGACACTTGTTTACTGATCATGCGCCAAGAACACCGTAGAGGACTCTTGCTGTTCCAAGCAATGTTGATTTTTATAAGTGTTTTATCTTTTCATGTGTATCTATCTTTTTGATACTATTGGTATCACGTCCACTCTCTTCATTGCCCACAGCCTGCGTATTTCCCACTTCAATTCGTCATAGTTGTTCACTTTTCCTTCTTTCTCTTCGATCCTGTTGTCACCAAGACATACTAGGTCGATTAACATGCGTGTCTTACTTTTTGTTCACAACAAAAGGCGCAGGAGTGGCTGTGTGGTAAGTAGCTTGCTTACCGACCACATGGTTCTAGGTTCAGTCCCATTGCGTGGCACCTTGGGCAAGTGTCTTCTACTATAGCCTCGGGCCGACCAAAGTATTGTGATTGGATTTGGTAGACGGAAACTGAAAGAAGTCCACCGTATATTGTATATGTATATATATATATATATATATATATATATATATATATTATATATATATATATATATATATATATATATATATATATATATATATATATTATATATATATATATATACATATATATGTATATTTGTGTATATGTTTGTCCCGCAGCATCGCTTGACTTCCGATGCTGGTGTGTTTCCGTCCCCGTAACTTAGCGGTTCGGCAAGAGAGACCGATATAATAAGTACTAGGCTTACAAAGGATAAGTCCTGGGGTCGATTTGCTCGACTAAAGGCGGTGCTCCAGCATGGCCGCAGTCAAATGACTGAAACAAGTAAAAGAGTAACAACAACGTCATGTTTCTTATATCTAATCTGGTGGTCACACTGAATCATTGCATCCCACAGGATTTTCCAATCTTCATTCTCAGTAACTCCTTCTGAGATTTGGTCATACGACGCCTTTGACCTTTCTAGACCATTATTTTCTGGCACTATGCAACTTTCGTGCTAAGTTTACTAATTGTAGAGACCTAAATGAGCATGAACACAGCAGGTTTCCTTAAGAAGCTTACGAAACTTCATATCAAAGGAGTTGATTCAAACTGTTTTAAATAATCCTTTCTAAGAAAGGCACAAGGTCTGAAATATTGGGTGGGGGGGACTAGTCGATCTCCTTGATCTCAGCTTTCAACCGGTACTTAATTTATCGACCCCGAAAGGATGGAAGAAAAGTCGACCTCAGCGGAATTTGAACTCAGAATGTAAGGCGGACGAAATGCCGATAAGCATTTTGCCCGGCGTGCTAATAATTCTACGAGCTCGCCGCACAGACACACACACACACACACGCACGCACACACACACACATACACACACACACACACACACCTACACATACACACACATACACACACACACACATACACACACACACAAATTTATCTTTTATCTGTTACCTTTTACTTGTTTCAATCACTTGACTGCGACCATGCTGCAGCACCGGTTTTTAGTCGAACAAATCGACTTCAAGACTTAGTTTTTAAATCCTGGAACTTATCCTATTGCCGAACTGCCATGTTACGGGGACGTAAACACACCAACACCGGTTGTCAAGTGGTGGTGGTGGCATGCAATCAGACACAAAGACATGCACGCACACACACACACACACACACACACACGACGGGTATTTTTCAGTTTCCGTCTACTAAATCCACTCACAAGGCTTCGGTCGGCCCGAGGCTATCGTAGAAAACACTTGCCCAAGTTGCCACGCAGATTGAATCCTGGACCATGCGGTTGGGAAGCAAGCTTCTTACCACACATTCACGCCTGTATATATATAACCAAGTGTAGAACTCAATATACATATGCTTCAGAACGAATAGTTTGTTGAATACAGAGCAGTAATACGAAATAGGATGACAAGGGAATAAAAAAATACCGTAAATCCTCCAGTATAATCCGTATTTTTTTCCCAAAATTTAAAGGTCAAAATCCCTAGTGCGTACTATATACGAGGTTAAAAATGAAAATTATTTTCTAAGCAATGTCCAAGTCTCTATTTGCTGTCCGGCAATGTTTATTCAGACGCATTTTGTGATGTCGGGCGCGAAAATACCTTCAGCTAAGCCTGAAAGCAATGAAGTCATAAAAGAATCATCTATAACTTGCTGTAAGCAACATTTATTAAACGTTATTACTGTTATTTCTTTATTTTCTGCAAGCAAAATGCACAAAAGGCACACGTCGTTTGCATTATGTTATATATACAATGATAATAAAGGACGTTACCGTATACATTTTTACAAACCAAAGACGTTATATAGACCTCCTTGACTCAAGTTAGAGAAGGGATGTGTATCATACACAAGGTTTAGGTTTTTCAGAGGTACAGACCCCTAAAAGTCCACTGCCTATTATTATACTCAAGGGCGGATTATACTCGATGATTTACGGTAAACGATTATTTGATGAACTCCCTTAGCTTACAGCTGTTTCTGCTATAAGATGCAACGGGCTCATAGTTGAGTACTTGAGTAACACCTTAGAGCGTCATGAGAACCTCGAAAATGAAGTGACGTTTATTTGGGGGAAAATGTAATTTTTCCCAAATAAACTGCGCCTCAAATTCGAAGCTCCGACGAGGTTATAAGGTGTTACGCAAGCACTCAACTATGAGTCCACTGTAACTTATAAGCAGAGGCAGCCGTCAGCAGATGAAGTTCATGAGAATATCGTTTATATTCTTATTTCCTTACACACACACACACCACACACACACACACACACACACACACACACACACACACACACAAAATAATAATTACGATGATGATGATGATGATAATGATGATGATGACGACGACGATGATGATAATAATAATAATAATAATAATAATAATAATAATAATAATAATAACAATAGTGTACAAGGCAGTGGCTCTCGTGGCTTCTGATCTTAACTGACTGGAAGTGTTATCATGTACATTGTTTTGTCTTGGTATAAAAGATGGGCTACAGCAAATATTCTGCTCAATACCACTGATTTGCTTGTCAGTTGTTTGACCATAACCAGTTGAGCATGTCCCTTAGTGGCTTACGATATGGGCATCACTGATCACGAGCAGAAGTAGTCATGTGTTGAGAGGGATTATTTGAGTTTTGAATAATTCACCTCTGGAAACATAGGTGGTTCGTTCAACATCCTTAAACAACCCTTATTCAGGGACCTTTTGAGCGGGATGGGCTACTCGACCAGAAGGAAATTCTTACTGGGTCCCACCTGCAAGGTCATGTGCTGTTTATCTTGATATGAGATCACCATGTCGCGCAGATATGGTTGTGATGCATGTGCCTAGTGTACCTTATCAGACGGGTAGTCATGATGGGTATACTGGGCTTCGTATATCTTACCCCAGTGTCAGTTTGATGGCATGCACTTCTCTCTCACTCGATAATAATAATAATAATAATAATAATAATAATAATAATAATAATAATAATAATAATAATAATAATAATAATAATAACAATAATAATAATAATAATAATAATAATTTCTTAAGTAACCAGAAGATGGGTTTGGTAATAAATCTTTATTTTGTACAATGGTCGTTTCGATCCATCCTGCTATTGTACCTTATAGGTGGTACATACTTAAGGCATTACTTAAGAAGTTATTATTATTATTATCTCAACTAACACTGTGGAATTCGTGAAGTAGATCCAACGGAAATATATCCCGACCGGGGATGACACCAGGTAGCCCAAACTGTGCCACTGCTCTACTAAACACTTCAACACACTAATCGGCGTATACCTATTAGTCCAAAATATTATATATATATGTATATCCCCAATATATGGGTCCGGTTTCTATGGCGTATGTCTTCCCCCCAGCTGGACGGGACGCCAGTCCATCGCAGTGATACTCAAGAAACAGGAAGAAATAATGAGGGAAAGTTGGGGCGAAAGAATACAACAGGGGTCGCCGCCACCCCCTGCCGGAGCCTTGTGGAGCTTTAGGTGTTTTCGCTCAATAAACACACACAACGCCCGGTTTGGGAATCGAAGCCGCGATCCTCCGACCGCGAGTCCGCTGCCCTAACCACTGGGCCATTGCGTCACACACACATACACACACACACACACACACACACACACACACACACAACACACACACACACATACACACACACACACACACACACACACACACACACATACATATATATATATATATATATATATGTATATATATATATGTTATCAGGGAGAGAGAGAGAGAGGAGGGGAAAGAGAGAGAGGGAGAATGTAGCAGTATTGATTCTGAATATCAGCAATTTTTTTGAGGGAAGATTACCTCAGTAGAACGTCGTGCATATGATGTTCGACGTATACAGTAGTATCACATGTGTAATATACTGAGTTGAAAAACCTCGGTTATATCTGAGATTATCCAGGCAATTAGTAGACAAAAACTCTCCCTAGAGGCATTTATCATCTAAAAACAACCAACGGCTCGAATAAAACTTCAATAAATTCAGCTAATCGAATTACTTTGAGAAACAAAGGCGATGCCATTTATTGCGTTTGACTGCATTGTGTTAATCGATTTTGAACTAGCTTCTCTAAATGCATCGATCCTTTTATCATGCTATCTGTATTTAAACACTTTACTCGAAGAAATCACAATGCCTCAATGAGGTGGAACGGCCTGCTAGAAATAACAAGGTGCAGGCGTTGCTGTGTGGTCTATAGGAACAGGCCCAACTGTGTGTTAGAAAGCTTGCTTCCCAACCACATGGTACCGGGTTCAGTCTCACTCCGTGACATCTTGGAAGTGGATTTGGTCGACGGAGACTGAAAGAAGCCGTCTTATATATATATATATATATATATATATGCTGGTTGTACACCACCCTCCACCGGTTGCTAATCGGCGTTGATGTGTTTACGTCCTTGTCATCAGCAAACGAAACCGATAGACTAAGAATCGGGTTTAAAAAGTAATTTTTGGGGGTTGATTCATTCGGCGAAAATTTCTTCAAGGCACTGCTCCAGCATGGCCTCAGTCTAATGAGTGAAACAAGTAAAAGATAAATGGCAAAATATATATCTATCAAAATCCATCACTCAACTGCCTGAAAAAGCCAAATTATGAAAATGCTTATTAGACGACGGTGTCCTAGATGTATTATAACTGAAAACCACATTTGAGATGTTGTCCATTTAAGAGTATCTCGTTCAGGACTGTGCTGGTGCTAAGCAGCAGCTACAACGATGAGCCAATGCGGTGCCTATGTAATCGTTAAATCTGATTTAGAATTATTTTGATTGACCTCTTATGCTGTTACAAACCTGTGAAGAAAATTTATTAAAAAAAAATCTCTTGGACTCTTATTCATCTTTTCCATAATCATTGACCTTTTCAAATTTAAGATCTCAGCAGATTTTTATGGTCCTAGATATCAAGTTCATCTTTTATGACCGAATCAGGGATCTATCATCTTCTTGGAGAACCTGAATTCAGCCACTCACACACACAAGAAGAAAAAATAGAGAAAAAACACATTAAAATAACTATAATCGAATGTGTATTTTGGAAGTGAATTTGCAAACTTCTTTTGTTATTGGAGCATAGATATTTTCTTATCATACTAAGGTAAAATGGGCAACTGTCTTATTCTATATCCCGTCGCAAAGTAAACATAACTGACAATGAGTTCGTTTCCTATATGAGAATGAAAAATCTAACTTTTCGGGCACTTGAACTTTATTCAGAGAGAAAGAATCCAGAATTCAATACTTGATTGCTTAAAAGTCATTTACCTTTTAGAGACAATTGTTTGAAGCATATTTTTCGCAGCTCACAGAAAATTAACCCCATTATTTATTTAGTTAGTTAGTTCTTGCTTTTTTATTCATGTATTTATTTTTTAAATTTTGATGTATGGACTTTCCAACATTAAATTCTGTTGACGCAGACCACCACCAGTTTCCTCGCAATCTAGCTCGGTTGTGCTAAAATTTCATTGCTGTTTTTAGCTTTAGGTTCCATCAATATTCTTTCGATCCGTTAGTCTCAGCGTGTCTACCTTTTTTCTACAACATTTTTCTTTCTCTCTCTATTCCGGATTTCTTTGTCTACCACATCATGTCTTATGCAATGGTGGTACCTAGCTGATATTAAGGCGGCGAGCTGGCAAAAAAGTTAGCACGCCGGGCGAAATGCTTAGCGGTATTTCGTCTGCCGCTACGTTCTGAGTTCAAGTTCCGCCGAGGTCGGCTTTGCCTTTCATCCTTTTTGGGTCGATTAAATAAGTACCAGTTACGCACTGGGGTCGATATAATCGACTTAATCAGTTTGTTTGTCCTTGTTCGTCTCCTCTGTGTTTAGCCCCTTGTGGGTAGTAAAAAAACAGGTAGTTAGCTGATATTTTCTCAATGTTACAGACGATGTTTTGGCTTTGCACAGCCTACATTTGTTACCAGCAAATGATTTCTGTGTTTTGTGAAGAAGGTAGTTCATAGACAGTTTTTACTTTAGGTTTTAATGAAGATAACCTTCCAGCGTATTACGGTCTATGATTTCATTTCAGATGCCCATGTTCATGTACAGCGTAACAATATTGCAGTCTTTCATGTCCTTTTTTCCAGCACTAGAAAAGCAGTTTCTATATGTGACACAACAGAATGCTCTTCGCATTATTGATGACCTCTGGGAGAATACCATCCGATTCTAATGCCTTGCTAGTTGGAAAATAGCCAAAGGGTTTATGTTTAACTCGAAGCGTAAGTATATATATATATATATATATCTTGTTTTCCCTGTCCTGTCTTTTACTGTTATATATATTTTTTTACTGTTTATATATTTTTTTTACTGTTTTTTTACTGTTTATATTTTTGTACTGTCGTTACTGTCTGTTTTTTTACCATTTTTTTACCATTTTTTACCCCTCTGCGAAAAGATCTCAGAATTTTAATTGATTTGCTTTTCGCAGGAAGGAAAGTTTCTTGTCGAAGATACGTCTCGCTTTTATCCTTCGAAACGTAGAGTAGATGAAACCTTAGCGACTGAAGAAGGGGTTTTTTCGTTGTGTTAATTGTCCTGTACTCCATTTTTTGTTGGTTTAAAAAAAATGTCCTGTTCCTTTGGTTTGTGTCTATGTTTTCGTTTCTCTTTGTGTTCGACGTCCCTTTGGTGTCCTGTACTCATATATGCGTGTATATGTACATGTAGAGGTAGGTACGTACATATATGTTTATATATATGCATATGTTTTATTTCATTTATTATACATATATATATATATATATATATATATATATATATATATATATATATATATATATAGATATATATATGTATATATATATATGACCGCTTTCAACCAGTAGATGAATATGACCATCACTAACAAAATATCGTACCTTAGATGTGACAAGCAGTAGTTGTTAGCGATGCTCATGCTGACACTCGAAGTCAATAACAGCTTGCACACTACCGCTAAGACTCTCACCTACAAAACCAAATAATCCAGAAACAAACAAGAGCAAGATCTCCGGCTTCGCAATGTAGCGGGTGTTATTTCGAAATTTTCTTTTTCTAGAGAGAGGTGTAAAGAAAATCCAAGGAATTTCTCATTGCCAGCTGTTGTTGACTTTACTGAGTGCATCTGCTCTTTGACATGTTTTATTTTTCATCCTGCAGAGTATACAACGAAAACCATCCTCCTTACGAACAGGGCTTAGCTGGGTTGCCATTTTAGTTGCCGACAACCCGACTATAGAACAGCTTACATGTTACCAGTAGCACTAAGAGTGACCCAGATCATACATGGAAGTCGATCTGTGATCGAGTAAGATAACTTCCTAAACATATTTTCCTCTAAGACAACATTTCTCTTCTGGTATCTCCATTGCTGATGATGTCTCATAGGGCTCCCAAAGCATGCAAATGAAGGTGCGTGGCTTGGTGGTTAGGGTGTTAGACTCATGATTATAACTTGCGGTTTCAATTCCTGAACCAGGTGATGCGTTGTGTTTTTGAGCAAAACATTTCATCTCATGTTGCTCCAGTTCACTCAGCTGGCAAAATGAGTAATCCTGCGACGGATCGGCGTCTCATCCTGCAGGGGAATTTACACACTAAAGAAACCGGGAAACCGGAAGGTAACTAAAGCATGCAAGGGACTGAGAGGCCATTCCACACTGATAACATATCAGCTCTCCTGCGGCAGCAGCCCGGCCATTTAGACGTTGGGACCTACAATGTCAACCAACACACTCTGCTTCACAAGGTGCATGAGAGAGCATGCTGGACATCGCACTGGTAGACAAGAGCGTCTACGTTACCAAGCTCGTAGCTCGGTAGGCCTACACATATACGTACATATATACATACAGGTCCTTTATGTAAACATGATAGACCTGGCATAGGGATTTGGGATAGAGAAGAGAAACTGTATACAGTTGTAGAAATCTGCTAAAGCTAAAGATCAACGAAAAAGAAAATACCTACGCTGAACTATTGAGGAATCTACAGTTACTCACTCTGTATCACAAGTTCAGGTTTATACCTGTAATTATTGGGGCACTGGGATATGTAGCACACCGCCTAAGTACCAGTTTTAGGAAATTAGGCTTCTCAAAATCAGAAAGGAGAAAGCTGATGGGAAGACTACAGATCTAAGCCACCACTGGAGCAGTAAAATTCTGTAAAACTTGCCAGAAATTTATCATTTAAGTATATATGAGCATGTCTAGATATGCAACTATATGCATAAGAACACATACATCAAACAAAACATAAATATGCACGCAAAGGCAGATAGAAAGAAAGATAGATAGATAGATAGATAGATTAGATAGATAGATAGACAGAGAGAGAGAGAGAGAGAGAGAGAGAAAGAGACAGACAGACAGACAGACAGATAGATAGATAGATAGATAGATAGATAGATAGATAGATAGATAGATAGATAGGTGGATAGATAGATGAATGGATGGCTGGATAGATAGATAGCTAGATACATACATACATACATACATACATGCATACATACATACGTACATACATACATACATACATACATACATACATACATACATACAAAAATCCCTGTTCAGAAAGAGGGGGAGAGAGGGAAAGAATTAGAGCGGGAGAATGAGAAAATTGTAAGTTACCTCTCTTTTCATTCACCATTTCTAAACTATATATAAAAAATAGTACTTCTCTCCAATTTATGAACAAGTCTCCGAGGCTTTGTTATTGTGTTCGCTGTGATGCCTACCGTATGTTATGTGAAATCATGGCTGCGCTATCGCACTGGATATCCCTTTCATGATAACTCTAAAACTCCAAATAGCATTTCGAATGCAAAGTATATTTGGTCTGTAAAGTTTGTAAATGTCAGAAACCTTTGAAAAACAATGATGCGCTAGCGATGCACTGGGAAACGCTCACCATCTATACATTTAGCCTTTATTCTGTTCAGAAGGGGATTAGCTGGAAGGGATATCGAAGAAATATATCTGTACCTGCCTTCATGCATATATATATATATATATATATATATATATATATATATAGGTGTATGTATGTATGTCTATCTATCTATCTATCTATCTATCTATCTATCTATCTATCTATCTATCTATCTATCTATCTATCTATCTATCTATCTATCTATCTATCTATCTATCTATCTATCTTTCTATCTTTCTTTGTAGCAGGAACTTAATAGTATTCTGTTCTGTATTTAAGATCAATAGAAATGTTGCGGCGGAGCTCTAAACAGTAAACACATCAAAGTTAAGATCTTGTTTGTGAGACCGAATATGACTCTTGTTTCTCTGTGCTTCGTGAGGGAGCACTTTATTATAGAATGCATCAACTCCTGTCTGTCTGTCTGGCTGGTCGTCTGTGTGCCGCTCTCTTTCTCTCCCCTTTAAGTGTATAACAGAACTGATTAAATACAAATATGACTCAACATGAAGAGTATAGCAATTTTCTGTATTTATTTCATTAATTTGCAGAATTATTCGCAATTATTCTTTTAGTCTTTTACTTGTTTCAGTCATTTTTGACTGTGGCCATGCTGGAGCACCGCCTTTAACCGAGCAAATCGACCCCAGGACTTATTCTTTGTAAGCCTAGTACAAATCTATCGGTCTCTTTTGCCGAACAGCTATGTTAAGGGGACGTAAACACACCAGCATCGGTTGTAAGCGATGTTGGGGGGGGGACAAACACAGACACACAAACATACATACATACATACATACATACATATATATATATATATATATATATATATAATATATATATATATATATATATATATATATAAATGAGGGTGAAAAATTTGATATTAATTTAATAATACCATCAATTTAACACCAAGTGGCTTAGCACATAAAAACCCAGGGAAAAATACAAATTTATACATAAATATTAGAGAGTGACCACTATGTGGTTCACTCTAGTGCTAAAAATAGCTCCGCTAATGGTATAGCCACTAAAAGTTGTTTCCAAGAAGAAATACCACTACATTTAACGTAAGGTAAGTGAAACACAACGAAAAAATAGATTATCAAATTTTTCACCCTCATTTATAAGTTTAATTATACTGCAGTAAATATTTTATGCAATACTCGTTTCCAGTAAGTCTTATCGCTCTTTTGGCGGGGAAATTTGAATCATAACTACGAATACAATCGATTAAACCGCACGTGTATTTGACGCTCGCTGCGACTTAATAAATTGTATTTAAGACAAACCTCTGCTGAAGATTTATGGATGTTGTGTAAGTAAAATTGCATATTACATTAATAATGAAACAATTGTTCAGGGTTAATCTATTTTTTCGTTGTGTTTCACTTACCTTACGTTAAATGTAGTGGTATTTCTTCTTGGAAACAACTTTTAGTGGCTATACCATTAGCGGAGCTATTTTTAGCACTAGAGTGAACCACATAGTGGTCACTCTCTAATATTTATGTATATATATATATATATATTATATATATATATATATATATATATATATCGCTGTATTACTACACTGTATATATATTCCACCTTTGAACTTCTGTGTATTATGACCTGATATGTAAGATCTTTTATACCCTGATGACAGAGGCTCGATTTATCCAATGTGACTCCTTCCATTACGGCGAACATTGTGATGGACTACTTATACCAACATAATGATAAATCTCCGAGCACCCGGAAGCAGCTGTTGGACTTATAACACCTTTCATCCACCCCTTTACATTTCTTAGTCATTTGTGCTCCGTATAAGTTGGATCTATTAACATAGATATCTATATATAAGGCAGCGAGCTGCCAGAATAGTTAATACGCTGGGTAAAATGTTTAGCGTTATTTCGTCCGGCTTTACGTTCTGAGTCCAAATTCCGCCGAGGTCTACTTTGCTATTCATCTTTCGGGGTCGATAAAATAAGCACCAGTTGAGCACTGGGGTCGATGTAATCGACTTGCCCCCTTCCCTAAAATCACTGGCCTAGAGCCAAAATTTGAAACCAATGTAAATATCTGTATATTTACACTTAAATATTCCTTTTTTGAAAGTCTCTACCTTTTGCTTTCTCACGTTTTGCATGTATACATATATGCATATTTCGTATTTCATAGCCAAACTTTTATATCTAATTTGTTTATCCACACACACACACACACACACACACACACACACACACACACCACACACACACACACACACAGTTAATCCAATGAGAAAAAAACAACAACGTGAGGACGTGGTACATGAAAATTATTAGCAGACGCTCAGGGAAGGAAAGAAAAGTAGTTTTACGTTTCGGGCAAAGGTCATCTTCAGAAAAGGGAGACAGAGATTAAAGGAAGGCGGAAGAAAAAATCGGCAACGATCCGCATGTAGTTACATTTTGAAATGACCAGAAGGGAATGGGTGATATATATATATTATAATAAATTAGAGACAAAACCACTATTATGCAAATCAAATAAAGAAAGACTTAAGCCAATACATAAAATAAAATATTTTATGTATTGGCTTAAGTCTTTCTTTGTTTGATTTGCATAATAGTGGTTTTGTCTCTAATTTATTATAATATAATATTTTACTATAAGTTGGATTCAATTTTAATCTGATTTTTCCTTGTAAATTTGGATTTATTCCCTAATATATATACACACACACACACACACACATATATATATATATATATATATATATATATATATATATATATATATATAATATATATATTATTATATATATATATATATTATATATATATATATATATATATATATATATATACATATATATATATATATATATATATCGCTTTAACACTGCATCGACCAGGCAATCGGATTTTACTATACACTGCTGGGCTTGTCATAGTGTGTTTGACCTCATTGTCGTAGCTTTCGCACGATGCCACTTCGCTGGCTGGGCGGACAGGCTAACATTCTACCTTATCGGAATGTCAGGCCGTTGCAGAGTTATCATTTACAACTGAGTCAGAGTAACATGAAATGAAGTGTTTTGCTCTCAAGAACACAACGCACGGCCGGTCTGGGAATCGAAACCAAGATCTTGCGATCGTGAGTGCAACAGTTTAACTACTAGGCTACGCGATTATGATTTTTGTGACATGGCTGCTGTCTTCTTCTTCTTCTTCTTCTTCTTCTTCTTTCAATCAGGACTCACGTCATTAGCCACAAAGAATAATCTCTAATTCGAGCCTACTCTAAGCTACTTAGAATGCGTGTGGCAACTCGAAGATCCACCCACCACACGCGATAGACTGGTGGTTGCACGGGCGCGAAAGCTACGCTATTATCCTCATTCCGTAAACGGTCGCTTTTTAATAGGTGGAGAGCTGAACCATCCTGTGGTACAGAGGATTCGCAATCTACACTAGGGTCTGGAAGTTTACCACACCATAGTGGGTTACACCATGGTTCCTCTGCTTTGTGGCAGAAGTATGAAGAAAGAGTGAGAGAAAGTTGTGGTGAAAAAGTATAGCATGGTTCACTCCTCGCCGCGGCCGGAGCCTTGTGGACCTTAGGTATTTTTGCTCAATAAGCACTCACAATGCTCGGTCTGGGAATCGAAACCGCGTTCTTACGACCGCGAGTCCGTTGCCCTAACCACTGGACCATTGCGTCTCCACTGCAGCTGCTGTCGCTGCTATTACTACTGCTGCCGAATATTTTTCATAATGCTTTAATACTGTATAACGTTTTATGGTTTATGTTGAATGCAAATATTTGGTAGTTTCATGTTTTACAATGATTTATTTATTTATTTATTTATTTATGTCTTTGTTTAGTTGCTTGATGCATTTTATTGAGCTTGTGTATGGCTTTGATGTACTTTATTCAAGGATAACTCTGTTCTGAAATGAGGCCGGCTATTTCTGATGTGTAATTGGGGTCATATTCTTTTAATGTTGCATTGTGAAATATGCTTTCAGATTCGTCTATAACTATTTTGCTGAGTGTATGTGCTGTAGTGCCAGTGTCCAAGGTTGCTGGCTGCTGTTAATGTCGAATTCTGAAAAACCCCGATTCCGTTTTTTGATAGGACTCGTTCGATTTTGTTTGATTTATTTTTTGAAGCTTCTAAGGCAAGTTGTTTTCTTTATTATTTGTTTGCTTGGTTGTGTGTATGTGTGTATATGTGTGTATGCGTGCGTGTACGCACGGCCATGCGTGCGTACGTACGCGAGTGTCTGTTATGAGAACAGTTGTTAGGTAGTGTGGCTGTGTTGTAAGACGTTTGCGTATCAACCACAAAGCATCTTGACCAAGTGTCTTTTACTACTGACTCGAGCCGACCACAGCGTTGTGAGTAGATTTGTTTGGCGGAAACCGGAAGAACCCCGCCGTACATATGTATGTATGTTGTATGTATGTATGTTTGTATGTATGTATGTTTGTATGTTTGTATGTATGTATGTATGTATGTATGTATGTTTGTATGTATGTATGTATGTATGTATGTATGTATGTATGTTTGTATGTTTGTATGTATGTATGTATGTATGTTTGTATGTATGTATGTATGTTGTATGTTTGTATGTATGTATGTATGTATGCATGTATGTATGTATGTATGTATGCATGTATGTATGTATGTATGTTTGTATGTATGTATGTATGTGTGTATGTATGTATGTGTGTGTGTGTGTGTATGTATGTATGTATGTATGTATGTATGTATGTGTATATATATGTATGTATGTATATGTTTACCTTTGTCCCCAGCATCACTTGACAATTTAGAAGCAGAGACTGATAGAATAAGTACCAGACTTTAAGAAATAAGTCCTGGGGTCGATTTGTTCGATCGATAAAACCCTTCAGCATGGTCACAGTTCAATAACTTCAACAAGTAAAAAGTTTTTTAAAAAAAACGACTTAAGTTCGAGGGAAGTTGGGAAATTTTTTGGCTATTGCTCTGGGAAGCAGGTGGCGCCTAGTTAGGCCTTGCTGTACATGTGTGTTGGTGTGGATAGTTTTCTCTTACTCTCTTTACTTGTGTCAATCATTTGACTGCGGCCATGCTGGAGCACCGCCTTTAGTCGAGCAAATCGATCCCAGGACTTATTCTTTGTAAGCCTAGTACTTATTCTATCGGTCTATTTTGCCGAACCGCTAAGTTACGGGGACGTAAACACACCAGTATCGGTTGTCAAGCGATGTTGGGGGACAAACACAGACACACAAACACACACACGCATTCATATACATACACATATATACGACGGACTTCTTTCAGTTTCCGTCTACCAAATCCACTCACAAGGCTTTGGTTGGCCCGAGACTATAGTAGAAGATACTTGCCCAAGGTGCCACACAGTGGGACTGAATACGGAACCATGTGGTTGGTAAGCAAACTACTTACCACACAGCCACTCCTGCACCTATACATATATACATACATGCATACATACATTAATCATGGTGTTAATATTGCTCTTTGTATCTACTATTCCGGGAAAAAATGCTCGTAATACAGCAGTATTCGAGCGGTTTGAAGTCTCATTCAATAATATAATTTGTGAGAGAATATACATCTCGTATTTTGACTGTGTAATTCGGTGGAAGGTTAGTGAAGTCAAATTATGCACATACGACTATTTACATACGTTTGTTCTTCTCTTTCAGGCTACCAATTCGGATTCGTTTGGAAGTGAGGCGAGTGTACGACACTAATGAGCAAGAAATACAGAACAAAACAAAACAACAAAGAAAATATAAACCCTGCAAAATATCGATGTATGTCGTTCCCATTCATTTCGCCAAACTTTGAAGTATGGTGTTTTTTTTTTTTAACACTGTTCGTTTTTAAAGGGATCTCCCTTAGAAAAATTACCGCACCTGCAAGCGTTTAAAAATACACATTCTATCTATCTATCTATCTATCTATCTATCTATCTATCTATCTATCTATCTATCTATCTATCTATCTATCTATCTGTCTATTTATATATATCTGTGTGTGTGTGTGTGTACACCGGGTAGGCCAAAGTCACACGCTAAATAAGTTCAATATGTTTCGTAATTTTCAAACACATGCTTCAATCATTCTAAAATTGAATTTTAAAAAATATAGTAAAGATGAATGCACACGTACTTCGCGAGGAACAAAATGAATAATAACAAGGATTATTATTTCAGATTTTGGCAACAAGGGCATCTTGAGGGAAGTGAGGATGAGTCAATTGCAGCGACTCTAGTGTTCAGCTGCTACTTATTTTATCGACCTCGAGAGGATGAAAGGCAAAATCGACTTCGGCCGAATTTGCGCTCAGAACGTAGACATGGTGGAATACTGCTAAGTATTTTGCCCGGCACGCTAACGATTCTGCAAGCTCGCCGTCCTGATAGTAATATTATTAGTAATAATAATAACTTCATTTATTGGCCACCAGTAGATATGGTCAGTGGGGACTTTGAGGGCACCTGGGAGGGACACCTTTCTCTCTCTTAAATTCACTAGCCTACAGACGCATTTTTAGAGTAGGTCCACTCACACGGACCATTTTCGCTACATTTCCCCACTTTTTAGCAAATGTACACCATCAGAAATGTCTGATTAACAAAGGCTATACATTCATCAAGCTGCAAAGAAAAGTACTTAGCTAATTTAATCTGTCTATGAGCTGATCTTCCATATCGTGAGTCAGATCATGAATTCACTGAGGTATAGTGTCGTTTGAAAGTGGCACCTGATCCACTTTCTTTGCCGCCGGCTCGCCTAGCATTTCCATGCAGACATCTTGAAAACAGCCTATCACTAGCGTCTCACCGATTGTGTATGGCTTTTTATAAGAAGCTCTCAAAGCACAATTATTTATGTGTGATACTTCAAAAATCTGTTTCTGACGGCCTTTTAAATCAACATGCTTTCCTTCAAAGAACACTTTCGGCTTTGAACTCATTTCTTTATGTTTTGTATTTAAATGTCTCTTGAAATTTGATGGCTTCATTGAGTCCTTAGCCAACACATCTCCACAAATAACAAACTGCGGTTTTTGCACTCCCCCATCATTCGTGGCTACAAAAGCAAATTGAATGTATGAGGAGTCATATTTCCGAGTGAAGCTAGTAAGAATTCCTTTTGTCGGCAATACTTCGGTTTCATTCACATCGCCGTCTTGTTTCAGTATTGCCTTCAGCAACCGGATGTCTCGGCTTGATAAAAAATATGTCCATACAGCCTCGCTTCACCATCTGTAAATTAGGGATAAAAGTAATTAATATTGTCGCAAATATTCGAGTGCTTCTATTACTTTATTTCATTTAGTTAAGGTAATTGGTTTTTTCTTTAATTCTTTTTAACGGAAGAAAACATTTTCCATGCGTAACAATTATAATTGAATTTCTTTCTTAATTTTTTTTTTGTTAAAAAGAAAATTATTGTTCTGGTATAATCTTTGGAATCTGGTGAATGCGTTGTTCTTAAATTGTATTTAAAAATTAAAGTTTAATATTTTTTTAATGTAATAATAATAAAGAAGCCATTTGCATATTATCAAAGGGCCACAATCACAGCACACATACTATTACACCCACAATAACAATACACTTATCTTGATTGATTTTTTTTTTCAGCCACTTCAGAAAACGGAAACGATAGGTAATGAATTTAATTAATTAAGATTTTTTTCTCATAATTTTAGTTAAAATGTATTATTATATTACAAACAGGATAAAAATGGGAAAGTTAAGATTATTCGTACTTACATTCTTAGATCAGTGGGTTATGACAGGGCCCCAAATGACAAACGCGCAGATATCCGTATGATGTTCTCTGTTCAACTTCTACATGGATTTAATAATTACAGGTATAAATCTGAATTTGTAATCTGGATAGAATAAGTGTAGATTTCTCAATAGTTCAACGTAGCTATTTCCTTTCTCGCTGATCTTTAGCTTTATGTTAACATCTGCTGGGCAGCTGACCTCCACAACTGTATACAGCATCTCTTCTCCGTTTCAATTCACTATGTCAGGTTTATTATGTTTACACTGTATTGAGGTTTTCACTGAGATACTCCACCAGTACTCCTTTATATTATGAGTAGCTATGGCTTCTACCATACTGTGGGTTCTTAATTCTTTAGCCTCAAAGTTATCTTTCGATGGATCTCGTTATACAGTGTTTTAGCTACAACATCATGTCTCTTCGATAGATGATACCGTGATGAAATTTTAGAACAAATGCTTATGATGCGGGTGACATCTTCGGTGTTAGCCACACAAAGTCTGCATTGGTTATCACACTGTGGTGCTTTTCCTGCGTCTCTGTCCCTTTTGTGTATTAGGTATTTGCTTGATATTTCCTGTTCCTGGATTGCAAAAGCATAACCTTCAAAGTGGGAGTTAGTAATCCGGTTGTTGGGCCACGATAGACTACTTTGCTGATCAATATTAGTATCATTCCGGAGCTTTCTGCTAACATATCCATGCATGGACATCTGCTGATATATGCTCTCGTCCTTTCATCTGATGATACGTTGCAGTAGAATTGTGCGTCTTCTTTGGGCATGTATTCAAGGTTATCAGACAAAAATCGCTGCTCACGGAGCTGCCTTCCATGTCTCATAATGTTATCAGCCTCTGGTCTTTTGATTATTTCTGTAGAGAATATTCTTTCGAAGAAAGAGTACTTCAAAACCAAAGTTGCTTTGTCATGAAAACATTTACTAAGGGCATATTTCACCAACATATAACCTCAACCACTAAAACTACAATGAACGTTGCTGTTGTGCCTGCTATTTACTATACTTGTAGTAGAGGAACAGTAGTCAGTTATTTTAGCCTGTAATGTAGTTTGGCTGGCAAGCAGTATAATATCTGTTGGAATGACGTTTACTGTTAAATCACGTCGTGTTCTAATATCATTCATGTTTTCGTTTATACTGTTTGGGAGAAGGTTAATTTCAGATCTTTTTTTTCTATAAAGTTACATTCACTAACTGTTTTCCTATGTTCCACAATTGTTACCTGTTGACGTAATTGTTTCGCAGTAAAATGATTTAGTTTTGGGTGCCGATCGTTCCAGTATGATTTCAATCTATTCATATATCCGACTGCGGGGTTTCGTTTCGCTCTTTTATAACAAATAAATCAATATTCAATTCATAACTCCAAGAAAAGTGTGCTTTGAGGTTACAGCTCTTGTATAACGACGACTAGGAAGAATTTGTTTACCTGTTGAGCTGTTGTTTTCATTCTGTTCCCCAGCTGTGTTGTTGCTGATGTGTCCAGCCTTGTTTTTGGTAGTAACTATATGCATAGTAAAGTCAAGTTTCAGTCGAAAATCACTACGATCGTGAATAAAAGTCTCCCTAAGTTAATTCCTCTCAAGATTAACCAGTTATTTAACACGGCTGATAGTTGTGGTTTCAAAGCTGGAGAGAGTGTTCATTGTATTTACGATAAATAGTCTCCCATACCAAATACGCGACTTGTTGCTTCGGTTGATGTATATCCAAGAGCGGGGTTTTCTTTCACTCTTTTACAACAGTTAAATAAATCAGTATTCAGTTCATAACTTCAAGAAAAATGTGTTATGTAGTTACGGTTTCATGCATGCATGTATGTATGTATGTATGTATGTATGTATGTATGTATGTATGTATGTATGTATGTATGTATGTATGTATGTATGTATGTATGTGCAAGACCCTGCCTCAGTAAAGCTGGACTCAAGAGTCATCTTCGTAGTCATAAAACGAGGCAGATGAGTGACAACCTGGCCACTGGTGGTGGTGTTACACACCATACTAATTATATCTGTCGGGCATGTGGAAGAGAGTGTAATTCGGCAGGAGGACTTAAACGACATGCAAAGGTACATGAAGCCCAGTTACAACTACAGCCGGCTATTACCAGTAAAGGTTTCAGTTGCCAATTTTGTACAAAACATTGTAGATCCTTAGCTGGGCTAAAAAGTCACATTCGATCACAGCACCAGTAACAGCTAAGCTTCGTGCAATGGCCATACGCGATAACGAGGAGCAGCCATAATGCATGTATGTGTTTATTATTTTATTATGCTGAATGTTGCTAGATTTTTCTCTAAAAAGCTGACATTTCACGATATGTGCCGTTCCCTACTTGTTACGAATGTTGATATATTGGCTTCAAATTTTAGCACACGGCTAGTAATTTCGGGGTAGGGAGTAAGTCAATCCCACTGACCTCAATGCTCAACTGGTACTTATTTTATCGACCCCGAAACGATGAAAGGCAAATCCGACCTCAGTGGAATTTGAACTCAGATCGTGAAGACGAGTGAAGTGCCGCCAAAGTTTTTGCCCATCGTTCTAACGATTCTGCATCTCGCCGCCTTATAAATGTTAGTATATAAACGAATAGTACTGTTATTTTTATGTATGTTGTGATAAGGCAACCTCCACAGTAAAAAGCTCTGTCTTATTTAAGTATAAACTGGATTCTTCTAATGAGAATGGTTACTGAAATATTGTTACATGAATATCGTGTGTGACGGTGAAATTTATTAATTCTATAAGAGTTATTTTATACCGTTCATGACTCCATTATATAAAATATAAAAATGTTTTACATCACATTTATAGTTTATTTTTGTGTGTAAAGCGTTTATTTTTAAATATTTGATGTACGTATACTAGTGACTTTGGCGAGGAAGATAGCAACAGTAGTTCATGTTTGAAACGTTATCATGCTATCATTATTTTTGTTGTTTTTTACTGTTAAAGATGTGTATTTTTCTGAAGTGTTGGCAAATAAATTGTTTGGATATGTGGTGTGAGTGTTTTGTAGTATTTTGTAGACTTTGCAGGACTGCTAACATCATCGGTGGAAGAGCTTCGTGGCTTGCTTGAAGCGTTGTGATACAGAAGTGAAAAATTAATATTGAAGACGGAAAGCTTCTGACAGTTCGAAAAGGGAAAATTAAGTAACTTTCATTTTCATTTTATAAGACCCATCATCAAATGTGAATCGCGTAGAGAAATATAGATTTACATAAACTACCCCGTATGGTAATCCATATGACATTACATTTCTTTAACCCTTTGACTTCTGATAAAAGGACCTTTGTCTGAGTTATATAAATGTTACTTAACTTTTCCGTATTGTCAGAAGCCAAATGTTCTAATCATTTCTTACTTAACTTTTTAAGTGTTTTAGAGTCATTACTAGAAAGAATCATTGAACTGAGTCAATGTTGATGCAATGTGAGGTTCTTGTATGACTCTTGAGCCCAGCGAAAGTTTTTTCCCATTCTATTACATAATGCTCGGCTGTGCAGGCTGGCAGAAGAAACAGGTGCCACAGTATGAATTCTTTCGTCATGCCTTTTCAATCCTCCAAATGAAAGGCACACCTTTCCACATATTGCATATGTTCTGTTGTGAACAATAGCCATATCACAATTTACCATGGGTCGATTCCTGTGAATTATATATATATATATATATATATATATATATACACACCTGTGTCAGTGTTTGTCTCGCACCGCCGTTTGACAACCAGTGTTGTGACTTAGCGGTTCGGAAAAAAGAGAGCCGATAAAATTAGTGCCAGGCTTAAAAGTTAAGAAGTACTGGGGTTGATTTGTTCGGCTAAAATCCTTCAAGGTGGTGCCCCAGCATGGCCGCACTCCAATAACTGAAACAAGTGAAAGATTAAAGATAAAAGATAAAACAATGACAGTAGGCAGTAATGACAACAACAACAACAACAACAACAATTTCAGTGATACTAGCAAAATCGTCAATGACTTCCAAAATGTAATCGCTCGGCCGACGAAAAATAGCAGTCCAACTTTTCTGAAATCATGCCCAATCTTCTTAAAACCTGAAGGGCACATTGGGTATAGTAGGACTAGTTAGACATTCACACTGTATATGAATAATGACAGGATGGGTACGATCTATGATTTGCCAGATCAAGGCTGACACGGGAGTGTACAATACTCCACGACTACTCCCCAAAATACAGGTTAAAGACCTCCTTGGGGAATGACCATGGATTGCATCTAGAAAGTAACCCTCCGAGGCACAAGTCCGGACAAGGTTGTTTATGGAAGAGCAACAGTTGCCATATGTACCCGCCTCCCTTCTACGCAACACCGATGTTATCCAAGGGAAAGGTAAAAGCCGATACAGTTTGGCATCAGTGACGTTGCAACTCGTTTCTACAGCTGGGTGAACTGCAGCAACGTGAAATAAAATGTCTTGCTCAAGAAGACAACACACAGCCTGATCCGGGAACTGAACTCACTACCTCATGATAGTGAGCCCGACGCTCAAACCACTGAGCTATGCGCCATCTGCTACTACAGTAATACAACTGGAATATTATAAAATGCTTGCAAAAGGCATAGTAGTAATGGTTTCAAATTTTGGCACAGGGCCAGAAGTTTCTGAGGGGAGGGGTTAGTCGATTACATCGATCCCAGTAGTTGACTGGTACTTATTTTGTTGATCCCGAAAAGATAAAATGCAAAGTCAGCATCAGTGGAGATTGAGATTAATGACAGACGAAAAGCCGCAAAACCTTTATTTCCAGTGCGCTAACGACCCTGCCAGCTCGCCTCCTTAAAAAGGCACAGTAGTAAGGGCTTTAAATTTTCGCACAAGCCTAGTAATTATAGGGGTGGGGTAAGTCATTTATCTCGACCCCAGTTCTCAATGGGTACTTATTTTATCATCGACCCCGACAGAATGAAAGGCAAAGTCGACCTCAGTGGAATTTAAACTCAGAGCTTAAACAACAGACGAAATGTCCTAAGCATTTTGTCCGGTGTACTAACGCTCCCGAAAAGGGCATAATAATCCTTTCTTCTATAGGTATAAGGCCTGAAGCTTGGAGGAAGGGGGCCAGTCGATTACATCGACCCCAGTACTCAACTGATACTTATTTTATCGACCCCGAAAAGATGAAAAGCAAGATCGACCTCGGCGGAATTTGAACTCAGAACGTAGCGGCAGACGAAATACCTTTTTCTTTACTACCCGCAAGGGGCTAAACACAGAGAGGACAAACAAGGACAGACAAACGGATCAAGTCGATTATATCGACTCCAGTGCGTAACTGGTACTTATTTAATCGACCCGGAAAGGATGAAAGGCAAAGTCGACCTCGGCGGAATTTGAACTCAGAACGTAGCAGCAGGCGAAATACCTATTTCTTTACTACCCACAAGGGGCTAAACACAGAGAGGACAAACAAGGACAGACAAATG
>NC_043005.1:50988119-51020619 GCF_006345805.1 Octopus sinensis | reverse complement strand
CGAACACATGCATGTATTCCTCCTGTGCCCATGTCTTTCCCTTGATTTCCCCATTACCAGCGTAACAAGCGGCTCGAGAAGAAAAGAAGTTAGCTACCAAATCTTTGTTAAATAATATTTTGTTAGCAAAGTGGTCGATATGAAGGAACATTTTCATATTAGGACAAGAAAAAATTGAAATACAAGGGACTAAAATGAATTTTAGTTATATATCGTTATATACATATGAATGTATGTGTGTATATATATATATAATATATATAATATATATACACCACACATATATATATATATATAATACACATATATATATATATATATGTAGATATATATTATATTATATATACACATATGTGTTGTATATACATATATATACACGTATCTATATGTTATATATACTATATATATATATATATATATATAATATATATATATATATGTATATATATATATACATGTATATATATATCTATATGTATATATATATACATGTGTGTTTGTGTGGTAACAGAACGTGTACGTGTGTATGTGTTGTGTGTGTGGTGTGTGTGCGATTTTGGCTGTTTATTTGTGTATGTGTCAGTGAACTTTGTGTCTTTTAATGAATTCGGCAGCATGGTAACAGGAGTGACGGTCCGTTTTGTAGTTGTGTGTCTCTTCACATGCGCGTAGATGAATGGTCAGAAGAAAGGTGTTTGACTGGCAGTTTGAAGTGTGTGCGCGTAAGTATGGGAGAATACTTGGCTCTCACTAAACAAATTGAAGGCATGGCTGCTCTCGACTATTGGGATCGCCTTAAAGCTTTGAAACTTTACTCCCTCCAGCGTCGCCGTGAGCGGTACATCATTTGTACGATGTGGAAAATATACCGCCAACTTTGCCCAAACGACCTAAACATTAGCTTCAAGGTTCATCCGAGACTTGGACCACGGGCTATGCGTCCCCTGCCAAATTCAAGATCACAACATACATGTACAGTGCAACATAATTTCTTTTCCTCAACAGGCCCTGCCCTATTTAACATTGTCCCGAGGGAGATCAAAGAGGAAAAGGATCCCATCAACTTCAAACAGAGTCTGGATAGATTCCTTCAAAGAATACCAGATAAGCACCCATAATTGGATACAACTCACCCAACAAGAACTCACTACTTGAACAAAACTGGATACAACTCACCCAACAAGAACTCACTACTTGACAAAAAACTTGACTTAAACAGGATTCGAATAATCCTATCAGGTGGTGCTATTAAGTTAGACATGGCCTGGACCAATCTCTGGTCGAAACATATCTAAGTTTTATATATATATATATATATAATATATATATATATATATAGATATATTCAAAATGTGACCTCGTGTGTACCGTTGGCGATTTTTTTCCTCTGTCTTCCCTTCTCTGGATCTTTCCTTCTCCTGTTTCCGACGAAGAGCTCCGCTCGAAAGGTTAAACCCTCCTTCTTTCTTTCTTTCCTGAGCGTCCAATATACTATATTTGTCCTCGTCCTCGCGTTGTTGTATTTTTTTGTGCTTTCTTGTTTGGATTAACTATAATATATATATATATATATATATATATATATATATATATATATATATATATATATATATATATATAGATATATATATATACAATAAAGCAATTAAGATTCAAGTCGATTCTAATGAATTTACTTGAATGCGGTACTTAACTTAGATGCACCAGAAAACTATATGGTGTTAACCATACAGTAATGTGGGGTGATTATAAACGAGAAAGAAGCAACAAGAATGGATTAGTTTTTAGTACAATTGTTTCATACAAAGACAGGCTTTATTAAAAGTTGCAAATATTTGCAACTTTTAATAAAGCCTGTCTTTGTATGAAACAATTGTACTAAAAAAATCCATTCTGTGTTGCTTCTTTCTCGTATATATATATATATATTATATATATATATATTATATATATATATATATTATATATATATAGATATATATACATATATATACATACATATATATATATATACATATATATATAGATATATATTATATATATATATATATTATATATATATGTATATATATATATTATACATAATATATATACATATATTATATATATACTTATATATATATAATATATATATCTTATATAATATATATATATATATATATATATATATATATATATACGAGAAAGAAGCAACAAGAATGATTAGTTTTTAGTACAATTGTTTCATACAAAGACAGGCTTATTAAAAGTTGCAAATATTTGCAAACTTTTAATAAAGCCTGTCTTTGTATGAAACAATTGTACTAAAAACTAATCCATTCTTGTTGCTTCTTTCTCGTTTATATCACCCCACATTACTGTATGGTTAACACCATATAGTTTTCTGGTGCATCTAAGTTAAGTACCGCATTCAAGTAAATTCATTAGAATCGACTTGAATCTTAATTGCTTTTATTGTATATATATATATATATATATATATATATATATATATATAGTTAATCCAAACAAGAAAGCACAAAAAAATACAACAACGCGAGGACGAGGAACAAATATAGTATTATTGGACGCTCAGGAAAGAAAGAAAGAAGGAGGGTTTAACCTGTCGAGCGGAGCTCTTCGTCGGAAACATAGGAGAAGGAAAGATCCAGAGAAGGGAAGACAGAGGAAAAAAATCGCCAACGGTACACACGCGGTCACATTTTGAATATATAATATATATATATATATAATATATATGTGTGTGTGTGCGTGTGTGTGTGTGTCTTTATATTTATACATACAAACATATTCGTATGGGAACGAGAATGGACCCCGATTACGCCAACCTATTTGTTGGTCACATTGAGAGCCAAGTATTCTCCCATACTTACGCGCACACACTTCAAACTGCCAGTCAAACACCTTTCTTCTGACCATTCATCTACGCGCATGTGAAGAGACACACAACTACAAAACGGACCGTCACTCCTGTTACCATGCTGCCGAATTCATTAAAAGACACAAAGTTCACTGACACATACACAAATAAACAGCCAAAATCGCACACACAACACATACACACGTACACGTTCTGTTACACACACAAACACACAGGCTTGCGAATACGCACTTACCCACACATACATACACATATCTCCTGCTCTTACACTCTCCTGTTTAGAAAAAACTTTTTCTACACCCATTCCCTTCCGGTCATTTCAAATGGTAACCACATGTGATTCGTTGACGATTTTCTTCCCCCGTCTTCCTTTCTATTGGACTTTCCTCTGTTTCTGAAGAAGAGCGTTGCTCGAAACTTTAAACCATCTTTCTTTCCTTCCCTGAGCGTCCGCTAATACTTTACATGTACCACGTCCTTGCGTTGTTTTTTCTTTTTAGTCTTTGTTCTTCTTTTTCGGGATTTCATATATATATATATATATATATATATATATATATATATATATATATATATATATATATATATATATATATTATATATGTATAGGGAGAATTCACGAAAAAAAACAAAAGACGAAGACAGGTGGTGTAGAAAACAAACAAATGTATTAGTATAACGCTCAGGAATTGAAAAAGTCTTTTACGTTTCGAGCCTGCGCTCTCCTACAGAAAGGAACACAGAAAGAAACAAGGAGAGAAACAAAATGTGTGTAGTGGCTACCGATCTATCATGGCGACTGATATATATATATATATATATATATATATATATATATATATATATATATATAATTTTAGCTAATCAGAGTCGAGTGGAATCGTTATCTTTTCTTTTTCCCTGCGCAAACAAAGTGTTATGTTTGGGAGAATTTAATTTACAGTCGTAGAAAAGGTATTTTAGCTCCTATTGCTAAATTCGGTGCGTGGCGAAGCAATTAGCTGAGCCCTAATTATAATTATGTTTATAATTATAGAATATTTATGTATGTATATACATGTGTATATTTATATGTATAGCCGGTGTTGGTGTGATTGCGTCCCTCGTAAATTAGCGGTTCGGCAAAAGAGTGATAAAATAAGTACTTGGCTTAAAATAAGTTCTGGGGTCGGTTTCTCTGACTAAAAACCTTTAAGATGGTGTTCCAGCATTGCCACAGTCTAATGACTGAAACAAGTAAAAGAGTAGAAGTGTAAAAGTATGTATGTGTATATATATATATATATATATAATTCCTGTGCACGTAATTTTGAAAGATTATAACATATAATGACGGGACACGTGTTATTTTGTCTCAGAATTATAAGTTAGTTATTGACGCCGGTTACTGACGAGCATTCGCTTGGTGGATAATATTGTTTTGCTAAATTACCTATTAAAGGATGGCAAATAATCTTATTTGCTAAAGAAATTTGAAACCATGATATAACCACTAATAAAAATAACAAGGTAAAAGTTTTTATTTTTCATTTGGCTCGAAAATTGCTATTAAATCGTGGTTTTGGCCGTGTTGGCTGCTATTTCTAGCATGTAAAATTACCTGTTAAAGGATAGTTTTCTTTTGTGTTTAAATGTACACTATTTTTTTAAATATATATATTATATATATATATATATATATATATGTTTATTGGTCTGCTCGCTTAGCCAGCGCGCGGTGGCGTCATTTGAAGGTTAAAACAAAGCGAAGCGCATTGTGACCAGCGATGTGTAGCAACATCTCATAGCCTGACCGGTCACGGTGATCACGGTGATGTATATACATATATATAGAGAGAGATAGATAGAAACCTCAATATTTTTGTCATGTGTGTGTGTATGTATGTATATATATATATATATATACATACATACAGATCTCCCTTTTTAGTAGAAGAAATAGCTATAACCCTTTGACTGCTATTTCTAAATTCGGTATGTGGTAAGGCAACTCGTTGCTAAACCCTTATTGCTTAGTATTACTTAAATTTTCCTCGAATGAGGCTTTTACATGCCGAAGACTACTTGGTGTAATTGATAATTTTTCCAAATTAATTAATTTCACCCTTCATTATTACGGATAACCATATTTTATCTCAGTAGATGACCACAGCATCTTGTTTTGGCTACACGCGGGTGGGAAGGGGCTGTTGACACAATCGTTTCATTCACAAATTGAATTCGGTGATACCAGTTGCGGATTCTAGCTCGCTCTGATACTGAGTTGAGTTGGTGCTTCTGGTATCTCAAAATTCAATATATAATCATTTATGATTATAGTATTCTACGCTGAAGAGAAAAGAAGTTTCGGTAAGATAGAATTATTTAATATTTAATATTTAATTCTTATGCTTTCCTAAAAACTTGATTTCGAAACGTACGTCCGTGGATAACTAAAAAAATGTATGATAGATTGCAGTCAATTCATTCTCTCTTACCTGTTGTGTCTGCCTTCCAAATGCTGTTTTTACTGAGATCTCCCTTTTTAGTAGAAGAAATAGCTATAACCCTTTGACTGCTATTTCTAAATTCGGTATGTGGTAAGGCAACTCGTTGCTAAACCCTTATTGCTTAGTATTACTTATAAATATATATATATATATATATACATTAGTCATATGTGTGTGTGTGTGTGTACATGTATATACACGTACATACGCATATGTGTATCAATCCATGGTTAGCTTCTTTGTAACAATCCATCTATATTAAAAGCAATCATGTTTAGGGCGTCTACTTTAATCAACAATTTCTCGTTGAATATATCCAACATCGAGCGTCTGAATTCTAAGTAGAGAGGAAAGGCAGGTGCTGCCATACCTGTGTAAGTGTCTATATATTTTATATGCATCAATATATACCCATATTTGCATCAGTGTGCTTGTACATAAATACATACATACATGTATATATATGTATATAAGTATGTATGTATGTACGTACGTACGTACGTATGTATGCATGTATCTATGTATGTATGTATCTCTCTCTCTCTCTCTGTATATATATATATATATGTTCAATTTTATATATATATGTATATACATATATATATATATATATATATATATATATATATGTATGTGTGTATATGTGTACAATTATACATATACGCGTACAATTTCGTATATATATATATGTCAATTTTATATATATATGTATATACATATATATATATGTATGTGTGTATATGTGTACAATTATACATATACGCGTACAATTTCGTATATATATATATATATGTTCAATTTATTATATATGTATATACATATATATATATGTATGTGTGTATATGTGTACAATTATACATATACGCGTACAAATTCATATATATATATACATATATATATAAATGTATGAGTATCTATGTCGGTATATGTATATAGATCTATGTATATATATATATATATATATATATATATATATATATATATATATATTATATTATATATATATTGTATGTGTGTGTGTATGCGTGTATGTATGTACGTGTACGATTTATATCATTAGCTTCATGTATCTTTGTAAATGTATGTATGAATGAGCGTGCGCTCCTTGATTGCATTCCCCTTCTTTGTAACAATCTATTTTTGTCAAAAGCAATCAAGTTTAGGGTGTCTACTTCAATCAACAGTTCTTTTTGAATAAATGCGACAGCCAATGTTTGAATTCCACTCAAATTCTGATTCTCAGGGCAGGAAAATACACACACACACAAAGTACACAGAGAGTTGGACAGAAAATGTGCGAGCCATACTCACACGCACATGCATACAGGATATGAGATGTTGCTTGTGTGTAAGATTTCAGGGATGTATATAAGAATTTTTATATATATATAATAAATTACCTGTGGAACGATCGTACTGACGAGCCCTACGGGGACGATTACGATTACGTAAGTGATTCATTCGTTAATACGCGAAACCTAGGTCTGCGATTAATTCTTGTTTTTTATATAATTTTCATCTGTCTTGCCCGCATATTGTTCTGGTGTCCGCTGAATTTTTCTCTAGAGAACATTCTTTTCTTTGTAGTTTGATCGCAGGTAATCTACTTCTAGCATATGGCTAACCACATAGTGGTTTTTTAGCCCTTTAAATATACACATGTATATAAATATATATATATATATACACTCGCACACACACACACACACACAAAGATGTGTGTGTGTCTGTGTGCATGTGTGTGCGTATGCATGTGTGTGTGTCTTAGCCTCCTTCACACTTTCTTCGTTCTTTCCTCATTTCTTTTCCTTGCTCCTCCTCTCTAACATTTCTTGGCCTTCCATTCATTCTCACTTTCCCTCCTCTTTTACCTCAACCTGTCCCTTTCCTTTCGTTTTCTTACATTTTCTCACTTTACCGTCCCTCCCTAAATCTTCAATCCCTCTGCCCCAAGCTCTTTCTTCTCCCTTCATGTGATTTGCCAAGCCTGACCTTTCATTCTTGGTTCGACTACCTCCCGTGTAGCATCTCTTATATTCCTTTCCATGACTTTCACCTCCTACGTCCCTGCCGTAAGGCTTCACTTCCACACACGCCAGCTTAATTTAATTTGTCCTTGGTCGAAAGACACCTGTTGTTTGTATTTGTAATTGTGTATATTTTTCGTCCTTGTTTTCGTATACATTCGCTTGCTTTCTTCCAAGGAATCTGGTGCTCCTAGCTTAGATTTTCTTGGTGCCGGCCAGATTGCTGCAGTCTCGAGTGTAACCGGCCGAAACTGGTAAGATAATCTGCTACTCGACTGAGGATAGGAAGCTCCGAATGACCCGTCCTTGTGTTTGCCTGTCCTTTTTTTGTATCGTCTGTGCGGATGTTTTGTTGTCGCCTGTAACGTTCTTGTTCCAATTTCCACTTATATATATATATATGACTATGTAATGGATATATATATGATTGCATACCTTGTTGAGTAAAGCTGGGAGTGAATAGCATGGAAAAATCAACAGTGGCTCGCATGAGAAATTAACTAGAATTGGTTTATAAATACAAATACGTTATCTGCATCGCTTATCGAGTTCTATATATTCTTGATAATTTGGATATTATGATTAAGCATAGTAATATGTATGCATGTATATATATATATATATATATATATATATATATATATATATATATATATATACGTACATATGTATTCATATATATATATATACAGATATATATATATTCACACATGCATATAAAAATATGTATATGTATATATGTATGTGTGTGTATACACAAAATCGCACATGCTCACATATAATACATAAATATGATACATATATACAGATATATACACACATACATATTTATACTTGTATATGTGTGAACGCACTTAGATGTATACACATATATGCAGATACAAACAGAGAGAGAGAGAGAGAGAGAGAAAAGAGGAGAGAGAGAGGAGAGAGAGAGAGAGTGAGAGAGAGAGATTTTTTCAGAAACCATATGAGAATCTAATTAGTGATTGTACAGAAGGAAATGTCATAATGAGATGAAGTATGCTTAATTGCCTTTCTTGTTAATATGTTTTCCCCCATCAGCGTCTACCTTCTCCCTTACACCTTTACCGCATACACGCTTACACACAGTCCTTTACATGGATTCCTTTCGCCCAACATGCATGAACACACACGCATGCGCATATAAACCACCTCGCATATGCATCAACACGTCTCTATACCCGGAAATTCCCGCACACATTTACATGTACAGTTATATGTACAGACACACACAGATACATACGCACACACATATGCACATATAGACACAGATACATAGACACAGACACACACACATATATGTGTGTGTGTATATATATATATATATGTATATATATATACACAAATATATATGCGTGTGTGTAAATCCATACACACGCAAGTACCTATATACATATACATATACACAAACAACGTGAAGCAAACCGGGTATTTTATCCGTCGTTCTAACGATGCTGCAAAGAGATCCAGTATTGTCGATGGATTCGTAAGAAGTAACAGCCTTTCATATCATACTGTTGAGAAAATCCCTCCTGGATTTACCTGATAAATGAAGATTGACAGAGTTTCACTCACACACACAAACAAACACATACACATACACATACATACACATGAACATACATACACAGACACACACTCACACACACATATACAATTACTACTGGCTATACCATCCATAAATAGTCGCAGGTATAAAAATATGCAAGATTCATATGAGATGCAGATTACTTTAAATTTACTTATATAAATTAATTATTTGTCTTAATAGCATAATTATAGAATTAATTATGTTTATTCCCAACGAAACAGCTGTTGAAAGTAATTTAATTATGGACTACCTGTGAAATTTCTGCTTTTTATTCAATATATATATATATATATAAGTAAATTAGTTGGCAAGGTTTCAGCTCTAACATAGTTTATGTTAGCTTCACTTTTGGCAGCGCAAATGGTACTATCTATTAAGCAAGGAATAGATTCTTTGCTTTTTGTTATTTAAGTCTATGATTGCTCTGATACCGATCATTTCTATGTTCAAAGAGGTTCTACTCATGAATATTCGCTCTTTCTAAGTTATAATGTACATATCTCAGATTACATTACCTAAAGAGTTTTTCATGAGGTCGGCAACATTTAGTTGCTGTTTTAAACAGGTCAAAGACCGGACAGAGGACTCCTCATTGATTAAAAATTCTTTAGTTAAAGGTAGAGTCTAAAAGATGAATGTTTCCTATCCTAATAATCTATCGGTAGTAACCAGGATTGTGATCGGTATAAGATCATGACCAATGCCCTTCGTTTTCTGACTGAAAAAAATATATTTCATATTAATTAATAATGTACCTTCATTACGTAATTATGGAATTAATCATGTTCATTCTTAATGAAACAGTCGTTGAAAAAATCAAATAGAATCTTTGAAATTTATGCTTTTTCATTTTTCAGTCTAAATATATGTTGCCCTTAAGGATGAATCTAGCCGATCACACACACACACACACACACACACACACACACGCAAGTTGGATTTACTGCAATGTTATATCGAGCTGAAGTTTAAAGACCTACATAGTACTTACGGAACTTCAGATAGAGAGAGATAAAGTGGAGAGTGATCTAACGAAACAATAATAACTAGATAAGTGAAATGGAAATAGCCACAACTGGGAATGCGATATTGAGCTGCGGGTTCCCAGAAGTCGCTTTCCACTCCTCTGCGCCTGCAATATAGATTAAATGCCATATGAAATATCATGCAGAATGGTTGAAGCTACTGAACAGAAAGAATCATATGAATACACTCATATAGCATTCATACATACATAGATATGTACTTATAAGGGGACATATGTAGACATATGCACTCATAAAGGCATACTCGCACATGCATTCACGTATATACAAACGCATATACGTAAACACGTCCGCAAGCACATACACCCACGTACGTCCGCATAAACATATGTGCACACATATATAAGGACAACCGCGTACTCCATAGACACATGCACAGATAGACATGTACATACAAATACACACAAATACATGCACATGTATATATATACACACTCACACGCTTACGCACTCACACGCACGCACGTCCACACACAAACACACACACACACACACACGTTCATACGTACATACACACACTCATGCGCACATACACATATGCATTCTTACAAGCACAAAAGTACGGATCAACACATAAATGCACAACCCGACACATATACACATACACGTACACATACACACGCATATGCATAGAAAACCGGTATATTTCTCTCGATAATCTTATCGGTACCGTATCAGATTTTCCAGAGTAAATATAAAAGCTAATATTAATTAATATCGAGTATATAATATGTGACGAAACACAGAAACAACTATTTTGTCTGGCATTATGCCTCACCAGGAACATTCTTTTTGTTTAACAGTAAGTGTAGGAGCCGCTTATGCCCTATTTAATCCTAGTCGTCTCATGGTAGGATCGATGATGCGAATGATGTCCAGCTTGAAATATTCTCTATGGCGCAGGAGTGGCTGTTTGATAAGTAGCCTACTTACTAACCACATGGTTCTGGGTTCAGTCTCACTGTGTGGCACTTTGGGCAAGTGTCTTCTACTATAGACTCGGGCCGACCAAAGCCTTGTGAGTGGATTTGGTAGACGGAAACTGAAAGAAGCACGTCGCATATATGTATATGTATATATATATATGTGTGTGTGTTTGTGTGTCTGTGTGTCCCTCCAATATCGCTTGACAACCAATGCTGATTCGGCAAAAGAGACTGATAGAATAAGTACTAGGCTTTCAAAGAATAAGACCTGCGGTCGATTTGCTCGACTAAAGGCGGTGCTCCAGCATGGGCGCAGTCAAATGACTGAAACAAGTAAACGAGAGTATGTGTACGTCTACAGTAAAATGTATAATATAATATAATAACGCGGCGAGCAGCCAGAATTGTCAGCACGCCAGGCAAAATGCTTAGCAGCATTTCGTCCGTCCTTACGTTCAAATTCCATCAAGGTCGACTTTTGCCTTTTATCCATTCGGGGTCGATGAAATAAGAAACAGTTGAGCCCTGGGGTCGCTGCGATCGACTTACCCCTTCTCTGAAATTGCCGGTCTTGTGCCAAAATTTGAATTACTATTATCATCTTCATTATTGTTTTACCTTTCAGCGCGATCGATCTGGTTTGCTCTGGAACATTCTGTGAGAGCGGACAGCGGCCTGCTGTCAGAGGTTTCACAGGGTCTCTTCACGAACATTATAAGATTTGGTACTTGGTTGTTAATTATTGTGAGACAATACCAATTTCAACCAAGTACCAATCTCAAGATCCCAGCTGTCCCCAGCAGCGCAGTTGTTTGGGCTTGATCTCCTCTCGTATCAATTCTGATCTCTCTGACATATTTCCCGAAATTTGTTGTTAGTGCTCCGAGTGCCGCTACAACTACTAGAATTTCAGACACTCTGCTCATAGTCCACATATTTGCACTTTCGTCTTTTAGTAGTCTGTACTTACAATCTTTTCTAGCTCTTTGTCATTTATGCGTGCATCCCCAGGTACTGCAATATCTATAATCTTAGTTTTCTTTTTTCCTAATGTACCACAACAATATCTGGTCTCCGTGTCTTGATTAGGGGGTTTATGATTATTATTATTATTATTATTATTATTATTATTATTATTATTATTATTATTATTATTATTATTATTATTATTATTATTATTATTATTATTATTATTATTATTATTATTATTATTATTATTATATAAAGGCGGCGAACTGGCAGAAACGTTAGCACGCCGGGCGAAATACTTAGCGGTAATCGTCTGTCTTTACGTTCAGAGTTCAAATTCTGCCGAGGTCGACTCTGCCTTTCATCCTTTCGGGGTCGATAAAATAAGTACCGGTTGCGCACTGGGGTTGATTTAATCGACTGGTCCCCTTCCCCAAAATTTCGGGCCTTGTGCCTAGAGTAGAAAATATTTATTATTATTATTATTATTATTATTATTATTATTATTATTATTATTATTATTATTATTATTATTATTTCTAGCTCTGACCAAGAGCTGAACATATTTAGAGAGCTGTTTAATCATTTTATGATAGAACATGATTCTAAATACATGTTTTGCACGCATTTTAATGTGCCTTGAGGAATAACATTTAATGCCAGCCTTGGCAACATTGGAACATATTACTGAAAGGGACGTAACTTGGGTGCTGCAAGGCATTTCGTTCGAGTCTTTTATCATTTCAATCACTCCAGAATCTTTGGAATTATGAAGAACTAAAAACCACTTAGAGCAATATTATAAGCATGCTATGTAGCACAACTCTATTGTTTCAAGCTTATACAATTCCACTTCACTATACAAGTGAAACACAAAGTTTGTCAGAAAGCTCATATGTAGGTCAAACAAAAGTTTTACTGAGATATGGCAACATTTGTAGTTTCATGAAATAGTTGTATGCATATTGATCCTAGGTTTCTCACGATCACGCATTTCATGTTTTTAAAACTCAATTTGATATTTTTATACCAGAGGCCTGACCTTTGGCGGTGGTATAGCAGAATCATTAGTGTCGAACAATGTCTTACGCTGCTTGTTTTGGCATTTTGCGTTCTAAGTTCAAAGCTTGCCGAAATCAGCTTTGCCATTTTATCTTTCTAGGAGCGATCAAATAAAGTATTTGTTAATATTGATTTTAAATTTTGGCACAAAGTCAGCAGTTTTGGGGGGAGGGAGTAAGTCGGTTACATCGACCTCAGTACTCAAAATGGTACTTATTTTACCGAACCCGAAAGGATGAAAGACAAAGTCGACTTGACGGAATTTGAATTTAAAACGTGAAGACGAACGAAATGCCGCTAAGCACTCCACCCGGTGTGCTAACGATATAACAGTTTACTATTAGAAGCGATTTAATCGACTAACACTTCCTTCCAAATTTCTGACCTTGATTCTGTGTTAGAAACTATTATTATGCTAATAATTTATAAGCGACGAAAGCAGAATATTAGCTCAGCAGCGCATTCTGTATATATTACTTAACAACGGTATAATATAGAAAGCCACAAAATGGCAGTCGAGGAAGCGTCTCGTATAGACTTTTAGTGCTAAAAAGGAAAGGAGTGTATCAGTACCAGACGAAAAGTGACCACCATGAGTGATGGAATTGCTAAATTTGGATTTCTGTGTTCTTGCAGGTTGTCTGTAGCAAGTATCTTCTATCATCTGTTTGCTTGAAAAAGTTTAGCGTCTACTAATTATAAAAAAAAAACTGGTGCTGCAAATAACTGGCAGGTAGGGTAAACATTTGTTTTTAGCGAGGGAAGCAATATTGGTTCAGAATAGCACTCTGTATGTCTTACTTAATGTGGATATACTATGGAAAACCACATCATTGTAGTATTAGCCGGGAGAAAAACTCTCATATAGACGTATAGTGCTAAAAAGTACAGACGATGGTCTTTTTAAAGTTAAAATTGTGTCTGAACATTGGTGTTAAGTTTCGTCAACATTTGGATGAAACACAAATGAAATAAGAAAAAATGGTGTGAAATTGTAGAAAAGAGTTTGTGCAGTACAGTCCTAGACAAAATTATATACAACTCAATGGTGCTCTAGATAACATCCAAAGGGTTCTACAGTGGAATATCAAAACGCGGTTGAGTGTCTGGACAAAATGTATTTGCCCTTGTCATGTACCTTCCTCTTCAAGTTTTAAAACCCTACTGAGGATCGACTTCGGATTTTCTAGTATGTATACATATATGCAACCATACTTTCACTCATAGATAGACGCATATATATATATATATCTATATATATATAATATATATATATATATATATAATATATATATATATATATGTGTGTATTGTCCCTTTTTGTGTCACCCTACTTGTCCGGATGTTTTGCGTTCTTGTCCCATTTTATATTTTATATATATATAATATATATATATATATACAGGTAACAAAAATATAAGGAGAACGCTGCGTTACATAAATAATATTTCAAGGAATTAATAAAAACATAACAAACGCAAAATTCGTAGCTAATTCCTCACCAGTCAACATTAAAATGATCATAACGGTTTCGCGCCTTTATCGTTGATACCGTTCCATCTTGTTGGAGCCAGTTGCAAAAAGGTCACTGGGAATAGCTAACGAACGTACAGGGTAATGATGGAAGCAAACAAGACAAACTAAAATCGTTATAATAATTATTCATATACAATGAAAACAAGATGTATTCATGTAATTATGTGTGTGTGTGTTTGTGCGTGTATATATAGTGGTTAGAGCGTCGAGCTTACGATCGTGAGGTTGTGAGCTCGAATCCCAGACCGGGCTGCGTGTTGTGTTCTTGAGCAATGCACTTTATTTCACGTTACTCCAGTTCACTCAGCTGTAGAAATGAGTTGCGACGTCACAGGTGCCAAGCTGTATCGGCCCTTGCCTTTCCCTTGGACAACATCGGTGACGTGGAGAGGGGAAGCCGGTATGCATGGGCGACTGCTGGTCTTCCATAAAAAAAAACAACCTTGCCCAGACTTGTGCCTTAGAGGGTATCTCTCTAGGTGCAAACCCATGGTCAGTGCCTGACCGAAGGGGGTCTTTACCCCTTTATATATATATATATATATATATATATATATATATATATATATATATATATATATATATATGCATATACATGTATATATACATATCATCCACATACTCGATATACTCATATCTTCAGTATGATTAAATTACAAAACAAATATTGTTTCTGTATATCTCCTAGTTATCTCTTTCTAATTCTTTTATCTGTCAATTGATCATAATTCATCTAGGCAGACGAAGGGAGATAACTCTCCCTTTGTCTTGATTACAACCATTTTTTTCTGAATAAGTAGCGATTAAAAATAAAAACTTACCTCATATTTTTACATTTATTTGCACAAATCTTAAAATTCCTCATAGAAGTAAGTACACTATAATTTGTAATCAATCTAATACTTTTTTCTGCATAATAGAATGTATCTTTTAGTTCATATACATGCTACAGAATAATAATAATAAAAACAACTTTTCTCTAGTATAAGTAACGATAAATTTCTGTCCATAATCGTAGAATTATGTCCATCAACGTAGAATTAGTATCTAAATATTTTATTTAACTAATATACCCTCCACCATATATTTATCTTACCCAGTAAAGATAGAAATCTCTTTATGAGTGAACCATTTTAAATTTCTACTTTAGTATACAATATAGCCTAATTTTTCATAAACATAACTTTAGAATAGTATAACCAATTATTATTTCTTATATTTTATATCCCAAATCACTTATGGCTTTTCTAGTTTAATTCATTTAAATAATGCGCCTCTATTTGATTCCCATTTCGTTATTTTTTCTCCCAGAAAAAAATTCTTTTTCTCTATATTTTTATTTTCTTATCTCTCACTCTTCTTTTTAATTCATTCTATTTACTTAACGTCTTTACAATATCTTACCCTAATTTTTTAAATGATTACATAATGTCCTTCAATACCTATAACCGTCTGTTTTTCAAATCCATCATAGTCCTTTAGCATGATTTGGTCAACTAATACCTCTCTCTACTACCCCTTTTGACGTTCCATCTTTTCTAACAACTTAATGTTTACATTACTTGGATATATGAATATGCGGCCCTCATCTATCTTATTCAGTACGTTTCTTACCACCAATTTGAATTCCTTTGAAAAAATATATAAGCATTAGCCTTTTGTACTATGTAGGCTGCCCTGATGATATCTGGTTATACTGTGTCTTATGTTTTTTTACATCTAGAACTCTTAACATGGTTCTAATCCTGCGGATCTGAAACATTGTTCATCTAATGACCAGATTGAAATGTGTGTAGGCAATTTTATGCTATTTTTTTAATATATGTTCCTTTTAATTTTATTTGTATTAAATGGTTTGGTATGTTTTTATCGTGATACAAATAAAATAAGTATCCACTATACATTTTTCTCCATTTTCTTACACACACACACACACATATACGTATGTATATATATGTATATATATATATATATAATATATATATATATATATATATATATATATATATATAATATATATATATATATATATATATATATATATATATATATATATATATATATGTATATATATATATATATATGCTTATATGCGTGTATATGTATCTATGTTTGTTCACTCTGGTGTAAACAATGCGTTGAACTGCGTCAAAAGGGTAACTTTAAAGAAGCTGACCCAGTACAGTTGCAGTTTTATGATTGAAACTGGAACAAGAATAAACACGAGTTCGACGTATGTTAATTTCCACCATCATTAAGACTACTATTACTACCACAGCCACTAGTTTCCTTCATCTAAATTTAGGCTTTAATGAGTGTGTGACTTAGTGGTTAAGATGCTGGGCTCAAGCTTATAAGATCGTGGCTTCGAATCACATTATTTCAAATTGCTCCATTTCTATCCAGTACAAAATGGGTAAAGGCGTAGCAAACTGGTGACTAACTTTATAACGTGCTAGTGTCCCCTTCTAGCGGGTATTCTTTAACAACCGAAAGAAATAGGGAACGCTTGGTGCTGTTTTTCCTTCACTGAGAAACTATGCCGTGTCTTGTTTCTCCGTTGGCCTCAACACAACTATAATGGCAACAACACGGCGACAACGGCGGTGATGACAACGACGACAGTAATGGTGATGATGATGATGATGATGATGATGATGATGAGGAGGAGGAGGAGGAGGAGGATGATGAAGAGGATGAGGATGATGAGGATGAGGAGGAGGGGGAGGAGGAAGAGGATTATAATGACTATGATGGTACCGCAAACAGCAACTGAAAATAAAAAAAGAAAACGGTTTTCTTTCGTGCTAGAAAAAGAAGAATTTACAAGAGAGAGGTGTAAGTTTTTCTCGACCAGAATGTATAGTCTTGTGCCTTCGTTATTAGTAGCAGTCGTAATAATTTTCACGTCAAAAGATTGCACCTTTTAGCAAAGTACAAAATATACACTATCGCTAAATTCAATTACATCAAGTGAAGACGAAGAAACAATTTTATTTGAAAACGAAATAGAAGTGATTGCGAGAATGGTTCGCTCTAATCGGGGAATGAAAAGAGAAAGAAAAAAATAACTTATTGGCAACAGCTAGATATAACTCTGCTTATATTGTCCCTATTCACCTGCGCTGACGGCAGCTGTAATCTTGTGAGAAGTTATGTACAGTGTACAAAATTGAGAAGTCAATATATGTTATAAGTAGCAATTATTAGAAATTATATTGAACAGCTGTAGATACGACAGAAGCCAGTCGATATACAAGTAGTTAACTGAAGATCTGGATATATTGACTAACCTATTACGCTGTTTATAGTCAGAATGGTGTTATCATACACGGGCTGTTGATGTCTACTGTCAGTATTGAGTGGATTGGAGTGGCTACTGATTAAATATGGAATGTGTGAAACTTCGGACACATACGTACACACATGCGCACGCCACAAGCACTCCGCTCCCACCATCGTATATATTTGGATATCTAAGTAGACCATTGGTCAACAAGAAGTGGAGTCGACAGTTTTGTTGCGCAGTTTTGTTGCGCAGCATGAAGGCCGTTAGAACAGTAGTAAAATTTTCGTGGAATCACATTCTGCCGGTTTAAACAAAGGAAATACAAATTGTACAATGATTTTAGAAGTACTTTATATCTGAATAAAAGACAGGACTGTAAAAGACAAGAAACTATTTGATCATAGGTCTATTCAAGACCCTCTCCTTCTCGAATATACCACCGGTCTATTCGAGAGAGAGAGAGAAAGGACACGGCTAAATATAAGTAACAACATTAAACTGGCACAGTATTAACTGAATTACATTTCGAATAACAAGCTCACTTATAAAAGCAGTTGAACTATAAAACTTGCAATATGTGTAATTTAAAATGTGGATCCAAGGCGGAAACATTATTATTTTGCTATTCGATCTTACTCCCGCCAGAACCTATAAGTAAACTTCTAGAATTTGTATTAGTACATGTGTAATACAGGGTTTGTGCCGAAAGTTATGCAAAAAGGTGCGTGGTGGCACAACTTGTTTATTAAGTGACACAAATCGTTTAGACTACAGATGTTGGTAGAGTAAACTCTTTCTCTTTAGTATTTTTTTCCTGTTTTTCTTCATTGAAAAAATAACACAACAAACTAAAAAACAAAACTAGGTTCTAATCAGAAACAACGTATCTTCATCGAGTTCTTAACAAAAGAAAAGTGAAGGCTGTTCGACATACACTAAATTCTAGTAGCTGTTTACGAAGATTATAAGTAATGTGCACAGATGAATAAAGAAATTTAAAGGAGGAAACCCAGCACGGAAGACAAGCCATGCGACCACTGACACGATCCACTAGCGACTGGACGAATTGATTCGCGTGGATACAGTCCCAAGCCGTGAGCTTGTTACACAAATGGAGTGCATTACAGAAGATTATAGTAGACTTTGTGTATCGATGAGTGTGTGTAAAGTGAGTAGCTCGGAAATTGACATCAGAACAATGGAGGTTTGCACAGATCTTCCAGAAACGTTTGAGTCAATGAAGGCTCGTTCTTCTTTTTGATCTAGTAACAAGGGATGAAACGTGAGCATACCTTTATGATACAGAAATAAAGGATTAGTTCATGGAATAACGCCACTCCAACCTCTAAGACCTAAGTGACCGACAGAAAATCATGATGACTATCTTTTGGAAGATAAGTTCGCGATTCTCCATAATTTTCTGAAACATGTCTGTACCGTGAACAACGAATGTTATACTGGGTGTCTCAAAAATCCTTAGAGAATCCACTAGGAGGAGAAGACCGAACATGAATCTGAAAACGACCCACATTCACTACGACAATGTGTGATCACGCACATCCTTGGTAACCGAAAACGTAATCGGCAAATTGGAATGTTCAGTGGCACCCATCCATTGAACATTATCCGAATTCATCTGTTTTTTTTTCTGATGGACAGTATTCGGGGACAACAATTTGCTGATACAGAGCAACTCACGAATTCTATTTGAAACAGACGATTTAAGAGTTGGGTATAAAACAAAGGTGCAATTGTATTGATAGTGATGAAGATTATGTTATGTGATGGAGATTATGTTTTGTAGCGAGAAATAGTTACTCTATCAACATAAGCAATTTGAACGACTTATATACCTATATGGAAAGTTAAGTCCACTTTTGTACTACTCTTTGTATAAACTCGTATATGAATATTCATAGCTTTATTATCAGCTAATTTTTAAAACATATAAAGTTAAAGTTTTGGGTTGAATGCATACACGCACACATATATACACACAGGCAACACACATGCAAGCAGACGCATACTTACACACTCATATATACATAATACATACACACGTATATAGACATATATACACACATACATGCACACAAATATGTATTATATGTATATATATATATATATATATATATATAAAAACATTATTGGTGAATTGAAGAAATGGAGCTGAACGCAGATTGAACAGAAATCGTTTTATTTCATTCTACACGTGTTTCGAAAGGCACAAATTACCAAAATCCGATTGAATAATGGGACCATATTGTGTCTTTCTCTTCAGGAAGAAAAAAGGAAATCCGTTGGAAAAACAAAAACAGAACAGAGGCGGAGCAAAAAACAAATCGAACTGTGCTCCTAAGAGCCCATGGCGAAACTGTTTATCAGTGTATGTTGAGAACCGGTGGCTGAAGAATTCAACGGGTCAGGCATCGGTCAATCATGTGGGTGAGGGTGTATAGATGTTCTTTTGACCGAGAATAAAGTTCTGACTATTTAAAGAATATTGGTTGTTTTATAAGGGGCGAGAAAAAATCTACTTAGAGACGTGTGTGTGTGTATACTGTTCTATATATGTGTGTGTTGGCGTAGGGGTAGAAAACATTTTTTGTGTACGTGTGTGCGTTTGATCGTTCGGCTGTCAGTGGCTACTGCCGTGATAACCGTTGGGTGGCAGAAAGAAAAAAAAAAAAAATTATATATATATTATGTTTTATGTGTGGTGTGTGTGTGTTCATCTAAGCCTGCCTTGACAAGGAAACCTCCCGCTGTGAAAAAACCAAGCCCTGTTTGTCTTACAGGAGTAATTTCCCTTGCAGTGGTTAATCGTAGATATCTTAAAGGCTATTTCAGAATTTGTTACCAAGGGCTATGGGTGCCGGTATTATTTATAAACGCTATTTAAAGGCCAGATAAGTGTAACGCCGCCAATGGGGGCATCGAAAAGCCGACTGTAAGAGCCCGTTTACCATCCGGCCTCTGGCAAACAAAATATGGAAGAGTTCGGAGACACAAAGGTTGCACTGTCTTCTGCCCCTATCAAATGGGAGGGCCACCGACAAAATTGACCATTCCAGCCTATAGCTTAAGTTCGCATCCTTCAGTCGCCATATTAGCTTACTGAGTCCCGTGGTCTGGCGCTTGTTCACGTCCCGAAAAGTTGCGTAAAAGTGGCGACTGAAGGATGCGAACTTAAGCTATAGGCTGGAATGGTCAATTTTGTCGGTGGCCCTCCCATTTGATAGGGGCAGAAGACAGTGCAACCTTTGTGTCTCCGAACTCTTCCATATTTTGTTTGCCAGAGGCCGGATGGTAAACGGGCTCTTACAGTCGGCTTTTCGATGCCCCCATTGGCGGCGTTACACTTATCTGGCCTTTAAATAGCGTTTATAAATAATACCGGCACCCATAGCCTTGGTACAAATTCTGAAATAGCCTTTAAGATATCTACGATTAACCACTGCAAGGGAAATTACTCCTGTAAGACAAACGGGGCTTGGTTTTTTCACAGCGGGGGGTTTCCTTGTCAAGGCAGGCTTAGATGAACACACACACACACACATAAAACATAATATATATATATAATTTTTTTATTTTTTTTTCTTTCTGCCACCCAACGGTTATCACGGCAGTAGCCACTGACAGCCGAACGATCAAACGCACACACGTACACAAAAAATGTTTTCTACCCCTACGCCAACACACACATATATAGAACAGTATACACACACACACGTCTCTAAGTAGATTTTTTCTCGCCCCTTATAAAACAACCAATATTCTTTAAATAGTCAGAACTTTATTCTCGGTCACAAAGAACATCTATACACCCTCACCCACATGATTGACCGATGCCTGACCCGTTGAATTCTTCAGCCACCGGTTCTCAACATACACTGATAAACAGTTTCGCCATGGGCTCTTAGGAGCACAGTTCGATTTGTTTTTTGCTCCGCCTCTGTTCTGTTTTTGTTTTTCCAACGGATTTCTTTTTTCTTCCTGAAGAGAAAGACACAATATGGTCCCATTATTCAATCGGATTTTGGTAATTTGTGCCTTTCGAAACACGTGTAGAATGAAATAAAACGATTTCTGTTCAATCTGCGTTCAGCTCCATTTCTTCAATTCACCAATAATGTTTTAATTTCAATTATCCGCACCAACGCACGGTTGCAACGCCAGATGGTTGTACCTCCAACCGTGCTGTTTACTGCTGTGATTTTTGCTACTAAGGTATCGGTTAAACTTTTGATTAATCTACTACAAGATTATTCATCTTTCTATTTCACATAATATATATATATATATATATATATATATATATATATATGTACATTAGTCTAATATGTATCCAAATGACTGAAGAAATTAAAATTAAGCAGAAATTATCGTTCTATGCCTTAATTGAAAATTCAAATGATTTAAGTCTTATTAATGCTACACAGCAGCTCTGTAATTAAAACAGAATAACGAGACATTTTCAATGTGTTCATTGACTTTTATATCAACACTGTGTTAAAAAGCAAATGCTATATACGAACATTTTATTTCTTGCAAAAGATTATAAACTAAAGCATATCTCGACAAATTTTCTGTATGTACAATGTTCTCTGCAGAATATAATTTTCATTCTTCGATTTTGCTATAATGCTATGTCTACTGGTATTTTCTGCATAAGGAAAGCTGAACATGAGAAAAGCATTCATTATTCTATAGCCGGATGTCGATATTCGTAAGCGTTTGGCCTTCAGATTTGTGAATTATATAATCAAAGGATAGTTTCACAGGAAATTTGATGGCTTTGCATTTCAAATGGCAATGCCCGATAGTTTAGCACAAATAAATCATTCTTATAGTGGGCGCAACAAGTAATGGCAGTGGAAATATCTGAGCTGGTGAGTCTCTTAATAACGTAGTTTGCCCTTTTGCAGTGGAGAAGTACAACGGATGCACTTGTCTGAGACACAGTCTGTAGTGAGCCATCCCACTTAAACAAATACTGCTTAAAAATACGTTTTGTTTTTACTTGTTTCACTCATTTCCCTGCGGCCGTTCTGGGGCACCGCCTTGAAGGATTTTAGACGAACAAATCAACCCCAGGACATTTTTTAAGCCTAGTACTTATCTTACCGAACCGATAAATTACAGGGAACTAAACACGCCAACACCGTCTGTCAAGCGATGATAGGGGAAAAGCACAGACACAAATACACACTCATGCGCACGAACACACACACACTCTCACATACACACATGTATATGTATGTATATACATACGACGGGTTTCTTTCAATTTCCGTCTACCAAATCCACTTATAAGGCTTTAGTTGACCCGAGGCTATAGTAGAAGAAACTTACCCAAGGTTTCACGCAGTGGGATTGAACCAGGACCAATGTGTTGGGAAGCAAGATTCTTACCATACAGCCACGCCTACGCCTTTACGTGAAAAATGCTTCATCACAATCGAGGATTATTGAAAAGCTGTCTTTCATATTATCGTTAGGACAAAGGATTAACTACTCCAAGCATCAGTCTGTATAGATTTACAGCTTCCTTGGAAGTTCCCAAATATAATTGCTAAAGATTTTGTTGTCCAAGAATTTTAATAGTATCTAGATTTTTTTGTCTTTAATTCACTTCGCTAACATAGCTTTTTTCTTTCTTTTAGTCAAATTTCCTCCATGGTCGCTTGCTGCAGTCTGAATGCGCATATTTGTGACAAACCCCCAAATTTGGAGATCTGCTGAATGCGGAGAGCTCTTGAAGCATTTACTAAATGCATCCGCAAGACCCTGTGTGGTACGCCAGGTAGAATTTGACGCTAGTCATCTGAAAATGCAGTTTCAAAAATGTCGCTGAATGTGTAGTTCATTGACTTTAAATGACTTCTTGTTTTCTAGTAAACTTCATCAATATCGATTAATCATGCTAGGCTAATTAGCTGCACAGCTGTACAGCTTAGTGATATATTGCAATTTGATTACAAAATTATCTTTAGTGAGGTTTTGATGCGAAAATGTTCAGTTCGGCCATTAGGTATAAGTACAGTGGCTCTTCATGATGTGTTGTCGCAAGACCGATCTATGTTTTTATCACATTCTGGTAAATATGATTGACAAAAAAAAAAACGCCACTTCCTCCTGAAGCATCGCTTCATGGCTGATGAGGCAACATATTTATAAAGAGCCTACTACTCAAGATCGCAATGTTGGTTTCCATTGCCTCTTTCAGCTCTTTTGTATTGCATTCTATCTTTTCTCTTACAAGATTCAGTTCGTGACGTCTAAATGTGCTAAGTTGAGGGCGCGGGAAATGAAAGTCTTTCTCAATGCCGAAATCCTTACGCTCTATGTTTCCTATTTCTAACAACACTTGAAAAATCTTGTCATTTGACTAGTACACAACACGATGTATTTTTTCACCACTTAATTGCAGGAATACATATATATATATATATATATATATATATATATATATATATATATATATATATATATATAAGTATATTATTTAAAACTGTTTGATTCAGCTCCATGAGATCTAAAGTGTTTTGGGAGACTCTAACAGAAGCCCATCTCTTTCACGGGCTTCTGTTAGAGGTCCGTGAAACCTTAAGTCCCATAGAACCGAATCAAACTATTTTAAATAATACATGTATCTCTTATTAACTGTGCTGAGTTCCTTTTTCTTTCGTTTGTCCACTCACTTGTATATATATATATATATATATATTATATATATATATATATATAAGTATATTATTTAAAACTGTTTGATTCAGCTCCATGAGATCTAAAGTGTTTTGGGAGACTCTAACAGAAGCCCATCTCTTTCACGGGCTTCTGTTAGAGGTCCGTGAAACCTTAAGTCCCATAGAACCGAATCAAACTATTTTAAATAATACATGTATCTCTTATTAACTGTGCTGAGTTCCTTTTTCTTTCGTTTGTCCACTCACTTGTATATATATATATATATATATATATATATATATATGTGTGTGTGTGTGTGTGTGTGTGTGTGTGGTGGTGTGTGTGTGTGTTGTGTGTGTGTGGTGTGTGTGTGTGTGTGGTGTGTGTGTGTGTTGTGTGTGTGTGTGTATGTGTGTGTGTGCGTGTGTGTGTGTGTATGTTTATCAGGTTTATTGCAAACTTCTGACGAAGTATCTTTCCAAAGACACCGTTGGCTACTTCTTGATTACCTTTATTAATCCATCATATTTCTACTCTTGGTCCCGTTTTACGGTTTAGTAGTATTTTAACAATGCCGACATCGGTCAGTTGATAATTTACGTTGATGATAGGAAACCTGCTAAATATTGTCACACAGACTATTTTTTTTTTCACTGTATGTCTACATCTGCTTCTCTTAATTATTGTTTTAAATCTTCGCACCTCCTTATTATTGAACTAGCTGTAATACAGAAAGGTACCTGGATATCATTTGTCTCTGGCATTAAGCTTTAAAAGAATACAATGAACATAATAACCATCAATAGCACACGTTTGAAACATCATTTGCTTCGATAATCTCAGAATGAACGACTTGTTAATTTTCCAGATGTATTGGAAGATTTTCCACTGGTTGATATCACTATTGTATGGGGGATTCATATAGTCTCTGATAAACCTTAGATATACTTTTATATTATGAATTGACAAATATTTCAACCTCATCGAAAATCTGCTTTTCACATGCACTTGAATCGTTACGTGATCCAATCCTTTTTTTAATGTACAAGCGCTTCATTACCTTCACCGTAGCCACAATTTGTACATTTATATGTGGTTCATATTTTGTACTGAGTATCGAGTTATGCTGTACAACGCAACAATTGTCTACTTTAAACTTATGTCTGCATCTTTTCAGAATGCAGGATCTACCACAATGTACATCAGATCCATGTTTGTAAAGTGGGATAAGAGTTTTCAGTCATAACAGCTTGGTTCAGAAATTATTTCGGAAATCCTTTCCTCCACCGAATAAATCTGGGCTGTTGAGATTGATAGGGCCACAGGGTCTATAGATCATGTTCTCTTAAGCTCCATCGAACAACAAATAATTCCTTTCATCAATATCAACTCCCAGCGCAGAAAACTCAATCAATACCAGCTGATTCTCTGTGTATGTATTCTATTAATATTAAAAGTATATAAGCACCTACCACTTCCCTCTTCTATTTTTCTTTCTTCCATCTATAAGCGATTAAAATTTCTTGGTCATCCTCTAGAAGCAAATCACAAAGAAGCTGTTTCAGTTTCTTTCCAGTTTCTGGTCGATTACTTGGCTCTTGACCTTGAAAACGACTCAGAGCCTTTTTATTTGGATTTGTCGTAAAAGTAATTAAGTACAGCTATCCATAGTATATGAGAATTCCCAATGAAATTGGAATTTATATACATTCGCTAGTAATATGATTCTGTTATCGGCTGAGATCCCCTTAATCCTTTCTACAGAATCCATGCATTCTTTCGACTTGTCTGCAAAAATTGCTTGCTCAATTATTCTGGCAATATTTCAATGTCTGCTTTTCTACATTAACTAAAAAAAAACCAAAGAGAATATTGTTGTCAACATGTTCTCGGTTTTAGATTTATATTAAAATCTAGCTCAGATCACACTTGCAATATCTATGAAGGTAATCTGCTTGGTATTTATAATATTCATAACGTTCATTTTAAGATTACCAATACCAAAGCAAAAAGATGATGTAATGAAAAGCATCGTAACTCCGATCTCTCTCTCTTATACTCTTCAAGCTTTTTCCACGTTAATAGATAACAATATCCAGGATTTCTCTGGTGAAACTGCTGCAGAACAAATATTTTGCTGAGTGGATATGTTACACTGTCTCTAAAACCCACTATTTTGGCTTCTTTTCTGCTCTTAGTACCTAATTAACCTTTTTTCATCTCGTAATAGAGATGAAAAAAATAGAACAATGGAAATCTCTCACGATGCAAGTAATATTGGAGTTTAGCTATCACGTCGTGGCTGGATTATTTCTTAGTCTATTATGTGTATCATGTCGAAAATGAAAAGCCGTGTAAACAACAGACGCTTGTTTTTTTTCGAATAAGTAACTCAATTCTATCGTTAATCTTTCCATTCAGTTTCAGTTTGGATTGTAAACTGATGTTATTATTTCTTGACATCGTAAAAAGGTCACAGACATGGCAATGTTGTAGCTTCTACTTTTTTCTTAAAGAAGTAATTGACAGAAAAGAAGCTGGGAAGCTGTTTTATTTCTTCTGGAAGGGATGGTTCAATTCCAATATTACCTAAGTACATCAGTAGTCGACTTACCATCCACAATTTATTGTAAAAAGATATTACAAAAACTGCATTTGTTCCCAGCATTTTAGCTTACTCTTGGTTTTGCACAGTAGCTATTGACTGTGGCAGTTCTGTCTCCTGGAAAGAGATGCAATCCAAACAAAAACAATCTTCATTCTGTGAAAGCACCATGAAGGCGTGCTTAAGACCTACGATTATTCTAAGCTTCCTCTTGAGTCCTCCTTTCTTCTTCACTTCCGTTTTTATTCGTTACAGAGTGTTGTATCTTGCCTCGCTGATTCAGCTGGGATTTAGTCATATGGCTTTTGTTAGTTTCCAGGCTGAGTTGTCATAACTCTTCACTTTTGCTTTCACTTTCTCGGTGACGTCGATTGATTTTCGCGTTGAAGAAAAGATCTGAATGATAGTGTGACAGGCAAACATATACACACACACAACACGCGCTTCCACAAATATACACAAACGTATTTTGCTAAATTCAACTAGTGGCGTAAGATAAATTTACCTATACAAATATAAAAATTTGAAAAAAAAAAAAAAACTCAGTCTTTACAGTTATTTTAAGCAGTTCAATAAGAGAGAACATTAAAAAAAATCAGACAAAAACGTTTGTTTATCTTCAAAGAAAATTATTTAAAAGAATTTGAAAGGATTTCTTATTTTAGAATTTTTAGCACGTTAGAAAAAAGATGTCTTATAATCAACTTTTCATGGACAAGATAATAGCGAAGCTTAAGTTTTAATAATTGGCACCATTAGGGATTAAAACTGAAATTTGAAATATTTTGTATTCAATTTTGAAAAGGTAATATTATTTAAAAGTGTTAGTGTTTTCAAAAAACTTCTTTTAGAAACGCTAATATAAAATCACATAAAGATAAGTTTTTAATTTCAAGTATCACATTATTTTTAATGGGATCCTGTAAACCATACTAAAAAATGATTGATCACCAAAAAGAACAAAGCACGCACAGACTAAACATTCAAACATACGCACATTTAAAATATCATAATATCATCCATTTTATTAAAACTTACTACGTAAAAAACATTTGCAAAGTATTTAAAACTTGCTGCGTAATTATTGTATATTATTTTGTTGTCAGATAAATTCCTTCCTTTATTTCCATTGTTGTTTGAATAAACACGAAACATATATTTATCATCGTGTTTTATAGGGGTTTTTTTTGTAGCTCTATTTTTCCTCTACAACATTTAAACATCGTTTTTGAAATTGGAATACATTTTTTCCTCTTTTTAGACATTTGATTGAGTGCCATATAAAACTGAGTGACATGTAGAAATAAAATGGGGATTTTTCGACTTCTGTTTCTCTACGTTTTAAGTTAAGGTTCCAAAACTGCCAAAGTCACTCGAGACAGTTGGCTGTGAATGAAGAAGATACTGTTACTCAGAGACCTGCAGAGAAATGCAATTGTAGAAAGACTTCCGTGTAGTCTTCAAGAGCCAAGGAGAGAAATTCGATCTCACACATTCTCTGTGTTCTAGCTGACCAACTCAGTTCAATAATAGTAGATTGAATGAGCTCCTCCATGAGAGACCACACCAATCCTCTTGGAAACTGGCCTAGCTGATGGGATGCTTTCATGATACCGTCGCCTGTTACCTTTATTTAATGAGTAAAATCCTAAAATTGGATCTGAATTAAAGAGCCAAACACAAATAAAGATTAAGTTTCTAAAAACGAATAAATATACCTGGCAACCTAATACATACATACATATATATATATATATATATATATATATATATATATATATATATATATATATATATATGAAGGGGTGTATTTCCACGCAGAAAATAATATAGGCATATTTAGGTGCATTTTCAACAACAAATTTGCATATATGTATATATATATATATATATGCAAATATATATATATATATATATATATATATATATATATATATGTAAATATAAATACATATATATGAAGGGGTGTATTTCCACGCAGAAAAAAATATACGCATATTTAGGTGCATTTTCAACAACAAATTTGCATATATATATATATATATATATATATATATATGTGTGTGTGTGTGTGTGTGGTGTGTGTGTGTGTGTGTGTGTGTGTGTGTGTGTATGTATGTATATGTGTGTGTGTGTATATATATATATAAAGACTTGTTCTATTTCTATTCCTGAGCGCCATACTAATACATTTGTTTGTTTGTACTGCACCTGCCTTCGTCTTTTGTTTATTTTCGTAAACCTTCCCGATATATATATATATGAGAACGTATATATTTATAGAACAGCAAATTTTTACTCTGCTGAAAGTAAAGAATTGTCTATGCAGCTTGTGGTATTCTTAATAAAAAGATTACCATAACAATCGTTTTTTAAACAGTTTCTTCTGATTTTCTATTAAAAAGTTATTTAAATTTAAATCTGACACCTAGGCAAAGACGTATATACTAAAAGAAGTATTCCCAAGTTAAATTCCGTTTCATATTTTCTGAATATGCTAAATTATTGAGGTTGTGTTTCTTTTCTGCAGAATTTATAGGACACACACACACACACCTACACGTGCGTGCGCACCTAAAAACGCTCACACATAAACACACAGTCACTCACTCACACAAGCACACACAGCTACGTAATGCAAATTCATAAAATCCTGGTAATCCTTTATTCGAAATACTTTGCACCGTAAGTATTTCGGATTTCGGTATGACTGTGTATTTGCTTCTATAAAAATTGGATAGCTCGGGGATGGAACCTAAGTCTAACCATTACATAATACTACTTATTCGTGGTAGCTCAACACAGACCCGGGGCATGTTAGTTAGAATAAATGCCGGTTAGTAGCTTGTCGTACAACAGCTGTATATTTCCGGGGAACCTTGGAAATACTTCCTGGAACTTTCCAATGGTAGCATTTCCTTAATGTCCAGTGAAATTTTCGAATTTTGTGTTTTGTTTGTTTGTTTTAATAAAAGTTTATTAACTGCTCTTGTAACATACCGTGCATTACAGAAACTGCATTCGTTCCCATTATTCCCCTCTAAAAGTTCTGACTGTGGAATATTGACTCTTGGAAAGACATACAATCGAATGCTATTGAAATATTCGTTTTTTCTTCTTTAATGGTTTCATGAAGGAATACAGGCATTATGATTTCTGCCGCCTTTTTGGAGAACCCTTTTCCCTTCTTTTACACTTTTATATAATCAAGCTTTATTATAATTGTTTCAGCTAGGAGGTTCTTTTCATTCTTCTTCGCTTTATGTTAAGAGAATTTTTGAAAAAAGAATTCGTAGTTTTAGAAATTTGAATATAATATCTTTTGAAAGACATTTTTTAATTTCAAACAAGTACTACATCCTTTTAATGGAAACCTATAAAATTCCATGCACAAACCTGATTTGGATGACTAGATGTAAGCTCAGGTAAGCACTTATGAAAACTTAAAAAGACGCATACGCAAACTTATTTGGTTACCAGGAGGCATGCACGCACAGGAAAGCACATAAGCATATACCTTTATGCAATATAGCGATTTTATTTACAGTATTATACTGTTTATTTCAATTTATAGCATAAACATTCTGTATATATATATATATAAAACAATGTGTATTGTGGATATGCGTGCTAGCGTGTATTTCACTGAGTAATAATTTCGGTATCAGTGCAAAAAGAGTAGGGTGCGTATATTCATGAGTATATGCTTACGTGTGCGTATCTAAGTATTTGTGAGCATGTAAATACAACGTGTACATTGTTCATGGGAGTGTATATATATATATATATATATACAGAGCGAGATGGATAAATTGTTGCCATTTTATATTTTTAATTTAGCGCATGCGCATTGTTTATTTTTGATTTTGTCGACTACACAGTATAGTAGGGTCAGTTGGGCACCGTCCGTGAGAAAAAACAGCACAATGACGCAATTCACTCTGCCAGAAGTTTGAAAACGACATGCTGTACTGCTTGGCATTCGCGCCGGAAGCTCGAATACGAACATTTCAAAGTGTTTGGGTGTCAATCTGAAGACAGTGCAATCTTAGGACATGTGCCGAGAGTGATAACATTTAAACACCCAGTCAACATCATGGTGTTTGGAGTGATCACTAGTGATGGTAACATTATGCCTCTATTCATCTTCCTACACGGTCTCAGACTCAGCAGGGAGGCCTAGTGCTGCCCTGGGTCAAGAGGGTGGCTGCTGGAAGACCCTATGTCTGGCAACAGGACTCTGCACTATGCCACACAAGCAGGAGAACCCAGTCGTGGTTGTCAGATAATTTCTGCGACCACATCACCCCTAACATCTGGCCACCTAATTCCCCAGATTGCAACTCTCTTGATTATTATGTGTGGAGCGCAGTTGAGCGAGAGACCAACAAATCTTGTAACACCAAAGATGAACTGAAGCCAAGGATTATGGCAGCATTCACCAACTTAAACCGTCCAGAAGAATTGCAGGAGATTCCGAAGACGTCTGGAGGCCGTGGTTGAAGCCAATGGCGATTTAATTGAATAAATTTACTCTCTAGTATTTCAAGATATCTTAAGTAATTTTGGTAAACATTCCTGTTAAAATGAGATGTCAGTGTTATTTTCATTTTTGTGCAATTTAGACGACAGTTTATTATATATATTATTCGTTTACTTGTTTCAGTCATTTGAGTGCGGCCATGATGGAGCACCACATTGAAGAGATTTATCGACCTCAGGGTATATTTTTTAAACCCCAGAATATATTTTATCGGTCTCTTTTACCGAGCCGTTAGCTTACGGTGACTTAAACACACCAATATCGGTTGTCAAACACAGACACAAAGACACACATACACAGATATATACGTACGTCTACCAAATCCACTCCCAAGGAAGACACTTGCTCAAAGTGCCACGAAGTGGGACTGAACCAGAAACTATGTTTTGGGGAAGCAAGCTTCTTAACACACTGCCACACACATATATATAATACCTTTCATCTTTCACATGTTTCAGTCACCTGACTGCTGACATGCTGGGGCACTACCTTCAATTTTTGGTCGAATGAATCGATCTCAGTACTTCTGTTTTAAGCCTGCTACTTAATTTATAGTCTCTTTTGCCGGACACAAAGACACCAACAACGGTTGTATGTGTATATATACATACATGCATACATACATACATACATACTACATACATACATACATACATACATACATACATACACATACACATACACACACACACACATATATGTATATATAAATATATATATATATATAATAATTATTTGAGGAATATTATATATATATATATATATGTGTGTGTGTGTGTGTGTGTGTGTGTGTATGCATGTATTACGTATACAAATATTCAC
>NC_043005.1:50963119-50983119 GCF_006345805.1 Octopus sinensis | reverse complement strand
ATTCGTCTTCGGCAGTACCTGGGCTGAAAATGTAAAGTGCAGTAATTAAACGCGGCAACAAACTTAACCGGACATTCTGTAGATTCTTCGATCGATCATCCTTGTAGCAATATAACAATTTCTGTAACAATTTCATGGTACAATTTCTTACATAGGCATAAGGCCAGAAATTCAGTTGGACGGACCATTCGCTTATATCAACTCACGTGTTTGACTAATACTTTATTTTTTATCGAACTCGAGAGGGATGAAAACGATAAACTTGATCAAGGCGGGATTTGAACGTGAAGAAGAGTGATCAAATATCAGAAGGATGATTTCCGATGTTATCATAATTCCACGCATTATTTACTTATTTATTCATTTGTTTATTTTGTGTATGTTGTTGATTATTGTCGATTTATTCAACCCCAGTATTTCACTTGGATTTATTAGTATCGACCCCCAGAAAGAAGGAAAGCAAAATCGATCTTTGCTGGATTTGAATTCAGACCACTCTATTGATTTTACCACTCACCGTTCTTGTAGCAATAACAATAATGATTTTCAACATTGGCACGAAACCAGCGCGAATTTGAGAAGACGGATATTTATGAATACAGTTCTGTGTCGTAGAGCACATCCGCTTGTCCACACCCGCCATGTTGTCTCGTTTCATTGGACGGTTTTTGTAAGTGCCAAATGAGGAGTTGCTAGATTCTTGCTCAGGCTGCCTTAATATTTTGGAGGCAAAAAATATAGTGGAATGTAGAGATAAATAGGATAAAGTCGTCTTCAGTGAGATTCGAACGTTGAAACGTAAAGGACGGTAGTTAAATACCACAAGAGATCGTTTTGGTCGCCGTTCTACTGATCCTGCCGATTCAGCATTGTGTGGTAATATCGTAAGAGCTTCCAACATCGGCACAAAGTCTGATATTTAGTGGGAAGGAACAGTCAATTTTAGCAACATCACTATTTGGCTGGTACTTTACTTTGTCGACTCAGGAAGAAGGAGAGGCAAAGTTACCATCTGCGGGATTTGAACTGAGAGAGAGGAAGAGAGAGATAGAGAGATAGAGAGAAAGAGAGATAGATAGATAGATAGATAGATAGATAGATAGATAGATATAGATAGATAGATAGATAGATAGATAGATAGATAGACAGATATATAGAGAGAGGGGGGAGAGGAGGAGAAAGAGAGAACAATGAAATTCAGTGCTTTATTCTTCGGCCCCGGAAGAGTGCAATGTAAAATTGGCCTCGACGGGATTTCAAATCAGAACAGCAAAAATCTAAAATAATTACTACAGAATATCTGTCTGATTTTCTAATGATTCTGTGACTCCACCACCTTGGGTAGGATATAATTGACTACATCGATTTCAGTACTTAATTAGTTGTTATTTTATCGATCCTGACAGGGTTTGAACTCAAGTAACAAAGATTCCTGAGTCACTTACTCCGTTGGGATAAAACAATAGACTTTGCCAAGACTTTTCCAATAATCTAATAATGTGAAATAATGGAGCAATATACCTATTCAAATATGAATTGCTCAACGATGTTGAGAAATAGCGACCAAACCTCCACTAAATCATACCTGCTAGCGTTTAAAAGAATGTGTAGACTACATTAATTATATCCGAAGATAAAAAAGAGCAAGCAAAACATGCCATCGATATAATGCTTTCTTTTTTGTTACACATTTGCTCGATCAGGGTTGATCAGAGGTTAAATAGCAACATCAAAAGCATGAGGCGAAAAATCTCCCTCAAATCATACACTTAAAAGAAAGGGAGGCCATAATAGATAATGTGGTCGTAGATGGACAATGTCTAAAAAAAGGTTTTCACGATTACAACAGGACCATCGCGGACACAGGCTGCTGGCTGACTGCTCTCTCAAACATTATGGATGGTATGATCGTATTGAGTAAATTGAAGGATTTACAGCAATATAAGAACACCTTATACGATCCGCCACTGGTGAGCCTGGTAATAAACGACAACAAAGTCATCACCACCCTCTCAACATAATAGTTTTCATGATTGCCAATGATCATGCACTGGAAATCAACGGTGGAGCCTCTTATGGTTGTTTGTCTTTCTAGATATAAAAGGCAACCAAATCTTCGGAATCACAATTCACTGTCTTAAAAACAAGAAGGATAATATTAGGCAGTATAGTGTTAGAAACCTCTAAGATACAGAATTTCTTATGGCTGGAATACTTTTAACTCGATCTGAGTTGGCTTGGAGTTAAACAAGTGAATTTGTTTTACTACCAAACTGAAGGAGTGGCCTTGATGACAGCCCAAAGTCGAGAACAGTGGAGAAAAATCGTCGTCAGCCTGTACTCCAAAGGGAGCGAAGAGCTTAAGTAATATAGAGCTAATAGATTTAGCTGTTATTGTTGAGCCTCCAACCCATTTGTGTGTGCTTACATACTTACAACTTCACCTTTCATTCTCCATATGCCATAGTGACTCTAGCCCAGACCTTCCCTTTCTGATGCCAAGCGTTCAGTCTTTATTAGAGATCTCTACTTTACATCCCTCACTTTTACTGTGAATGAGTTTGAGTCAAGGACCTATACTGAGCATTTCCTGCATCTCACTAAACAACAACGACGATGACAGCAACAATAACAGTAACTGGCTTGAGAATTACTTATGATGACCTTCTGTGGTGGCAGCCTCTGACCTATGGAATCAAGGCAAACAAACAAAAACCCACATCCCTAAGTGAGTTGTTTTCCCTGGAGGCCAGAAAAGATTTCAGCTTTGAGCTGTTATTGACCCAAGTGCGATCCATATGAGTGTACTGCTCATATATCCGAGACAGCATTGTTGATACTCACGAAGGAACATTCTCAAATATATGTATTCCTAAAACTCAAAGACCGTTCGACAAACTGGTTAACTTTTAATCACTAAACCCCAAAATTACAACTACTAAAAAGACCAACAAGTGAGCTTTTTTGTGGTTGCTGAACTTGAGAAAGAAAGGAGTTGAATGGTCCTTCAAATCACACCCTGGCATTTAAATGAAATTGGAGTGTTCGTTAAAGTGGTTCTGCATATAATGAAAAAACCGTCATCGTTGAAATAGCTTTCATTATAGATCTGTTGGATCAGAATCAACTTGAGCCCACACCTACTACTACTACTACTATACTACTACTACTACTATACTACTACTACTACTACTACTACTACACTACTACTACTACTACTACTACTACTACTACTACTACTACTACTACTACTACTACTACTACTACTACTACTACTACTACTACTACTGCTGCTACAAACAAGGGAATTAGCCTCTAGGTTATCATTAGGCCTGCTACAAATAACATCTAACACAGTATCCATCTAAGGACATCTTACCATCTTTAAAGAAATGAAGGCTACGTTGGACAATGACGTCCTGTTGGGGGAGATTGAAAAAAAGACGGTAAAGTTACGACTGGAAATGTCTTTCAAGATAAGTCTGTTTAATCCAGAATGGGTTGGAGGCTCAACAATAACAGCTACAACTATTAGTTCTATATTACTTAAGCTCTTCGCTCCCTTTGTAGTACAGGCTGTCGACGATTTTTTCTCCACTGTTCTCGACTTTGGGCTGTCGCTGTCATCAAGGCCACTCCTTCAGTTTGGTAGTAAAACAAATTTACCTCTAGTCACGCCGACTCCCGGTTTCCATGTCGTATAAATTCTCTACCGGGATGGGACGTCAGTCCGTCGCGGGATTACTCATTTTTGCTAGTTGAATGGACTGGGTCAACATGAAATGAAGTGTTTTGCTCAAGAACACAACGCGTCGTCCGGTCCCGGAATAGAAACCACAATCTTATGATCACTAAGCCACGCACCCCCACTAGTGTGATAACTTACAGCACTTAGGTATCTCAAGCGGCCACCCATCTAAGTATTAACTAAGCTCCAGGTTGTTTAACTTCGGTGATCAGACGAGAACCGATGCATTCAAAGCGATATGGTCGCAAGCAGTATGGGAGTCCTTGAGGGAAAGCCTTCCTTCGGTGATCCCCATGCCGAAACCTTCCTCTCCCAGGTCTTGTTGGTTTTAAATTCTAGCCGATGATCTTTTTAAACTTTGCTTTTTTTTTAGGTAATAGTGTTGGCTTTACCCAAGCCTATTATTACCTCTGGGGAAAAGTGGACCATGTTAGTCTGGTCTCAAGCCATTGACCTGTCCGGTATGAGAGATCCTATCAGAATTTTGAGTTCCGCTGGTATAGCTCTGAAAGCAATTGCGGCTCGCAAGCCACCACACTGTCATAAGGAGGATTAGACTTTGTGGTGGATAAGCACTATGTTTCCTCTCTGTTATATATCCATAAGCATAGTCATCGTTTTATTTTGCTGTCAACTTACTTGACGATTGTATAACCAGTCCATCACTAACCCATAACATGTACCACCCAAGTGGAGGCGCAATGGCCCAGTGGTTAGGGCAGCGGACTCGCGGTCATAGGATCGCGGTTTCGATTCCCAGACCGGGCGTTGTGAGTGTTTATTGAGCGAAAACACCTAAAAGCTCCACGAGGCTCCGGCAGGGGATGGTGGTGATCCCTGCTGTACTCTTTCACCACAACTTTCTCTCACTCTTACTTCCTGTTTCTGTTGTACCTGTATTTCAAGGGGCCGGTCTTGTCACTCTCTGTGTCACGCTGAATATCCCCGAGAACTACGTTAAGGGTACACGTGTCTGTGGAGTGCTCAGCCACTTACACGTTAATTTCACGAGCAGGCTGTTCCGTTGATTCGGATCAACCGGAACCCTCATCGTCGTAACCGACGGAGTGCTTCAACCACCCAAGCATTTCGTACATGCTTACAGTGTCACTCTCCTACTTTTTCCACTTCTTCCTCTTTCAGTCTATCTCGGAACTTCGATCCTCTGGAACTCCATCAATTTCACCCCATTTATTTTCCCCAAACGTCGATTTGTCGAAGATGAAGAAGGAGAAAGATATCAAACTGAACATCGATCGACCGCATCGACCTCAACAGTCTGGGATGTTTTTTCGATTCGTGTTATTACCTCCCCTTACATCTTTATAAACAATGGAGATAAACAATCTAGGACTCACTGTTTTGTTTATTTCAACAAAAGAGTTGCCGAACGAGTTCCAGAGTCTATTGATATCACTTATTTTGGATAAGCAAGGTCAAGTAAAAATCTTTAGGTCACACGGCATTAGGCAAGGATATTTAGGTCTAAATATAGATTTGGAAATTAAGTCCGATATACTGCTATTTATTCTGAACAGATTTTATAGTCAATTATTGTTTCATGTGTTCGTCGATATATCTTTAATAATATCTTGGTGGATGTATTGGATGCTATCAAGATTTAAGACTACTATCTCTCCCCCCTCTCTCTCTCACTCGATCACTCTCTTGCGTTATATATATATATATATATATATCACAGCCTTAGGGCTGAAATGTATGGAGGAATATTTATATATATATATATATATATATATATGTATGTATATCACAGCCTTAGGCCTGAAATTTATGAAAGAATATGTATATATATCTGCATATATATATATATATATATATATGCAATATACATGCAAGCGTGTATATATATACTTATAGTAAATATATAGCTCTCTCTCTCTCTCTCTCTCTCTCTCTCTCCATATATATATATATATATATATGTATATATATTTGCATATATATATATATATATATATATATATATATATTATATGCAATATACATGCAAGCGTGTATATATATACTTATAGTAAATATATAGCTCTCTCTCTCTCTCTCTCCTCTCTCTCTCTCTCCATATATGTATATATATATGTATGTATATAAAGTGATGGTTTATTGTCAACTTAATCTGGCAGTTCCAGGAAAGGGAAGGATGCTACTGCTATTTACCCCTGGCCAGGTGACACAAGCGTGGACACAGTACGCTTGTGTCAGATGGCCAACTGGAAACAGTTTTTCCTGGGGCTAAATAGCAGTAGCATTTCCCCCCTTTCCTGGGACTGCCATATTAAGTTGGCAACAAACCATCACTTCATCGTGCTGCTACTGCATAAATCTCTCTGAGAGATTTAGAAATGCAATATTTCTAATTTTTATATATAGCTCTTCCTCTCTGGGTATATATATATATATATATATATATATAATATATATATATATATATATATATATATATAATACACATATCTTGTGTATAATATCTCAAATATGTATTCGTTTCTACACTAGGCACAAAGCCCGAATTTTTGGGTGAGGCGGCCAGTCGATTAGATCGACCCCAATACGCAACTGGTACTTAATTTATCGACCCCGAAGGGATGAAAAGCAAAGTCGACATCGGCGGAATTTGAGCTCAGAACGTAAACACAAACGAAATACCTATTTCTTTACTGCCCACAAAGGGCTAAACACAGAGGGTACAAACAAGGACAGACAAACGGATTAAGTCGATTACATCGTTCCCAGTGCGTAACTAGTACTTAATTTATCGACTCCGAAAGGATGAAAGGCAAAGTCGACCTCGGCGGAATTTGAACTCACAACGTAACGGCAGACGAAATACGGTTACGCATTTCGCCCGGCGTGCTAACGTTTCTGCCAGCTCGCCGGTATATCTCATATATATGTATTATATAGGAAATGTTTGTGCGCATGTGTGTATTTGTGTATGTGTGTGCGCGCGTAATTCGTCGTTGGCATCGATAAAACAGATATTGAGGTAACCGTGCACACCCATATAACCTTACACTTCGATGAAAAACAGGCCTTAGTCAACTAATCTGAACAAACAGAACTTTACGTTGTCTCATTAGGCCTTTGCGACAGTGCTGGCATCTGTGACGTAGGCAGCCTGCACACTTAAGACTAAATTTACTTGTTGCAATATTGGACCGAAATGATGGGCTGGTCGTATTACATGACTGCCATACCACACACTGGATACCTTTAGAAAATATCTTATAATTGTTTTCATTAACATGTGCCTTAAAATTATGGTAGCTAAGGTTGCATTTTTAGAAAAGTAAATATAAAACTTAACCACATAAGCAGGAAATCCTGCGGCCCCGCTACCGGCGTGCATTGCGTTGAGAAAACTCATATTCAATCTTATTTTGGCTAAAGGCCCGCACTTCTGAGGGGTAGGAAAGTCGATTACCTCTGCCCAAGTGCTTAACTGGTACTTATTCTATCGACTCCGAAACGATGAAAGCAGTGCCGCCGGGGGCAACTTTACCTTTCGTCCCAGTTGAGTATAATGGGTTCGATGAAATCGACTGATCAGCTCCACCGAAATTACTGGTCTTGTGCCAAAATTTGAAACTTATATCCTGCCTTATTTTAGCATAAAACTAAATTTTGAAGAGTGGTGTAGTCTATCGTCTCTACACTTCTACTCCATTGCCCAACTGGTATTAATTTTATCGATTCCGAAAGGATGAACGGTAATGCTGTCGACGTCGACTGTTATTCACCCATTCGGAGGTTGATAAAATAAGTACCAGTTGAATTATCGATGCATTTGAATTATCCCCTCCACCGGAATTACTGGCCTTGTACCAATATTTGAAGCCGAGAACCTGATTTATCTTTATCGTCATATAAACTTTTGGCTTTTTATCTTGAATTAATATAATGTTTATCGACACATTAAACCGGTTGTGATCCTCGATTCCATTTTAAGCATTACAATAAATCTATTGCAAAATAAAATCCGGGCAGTTAAGGGAGGAGCTTCTTCAGCACTTGACATCATTTTCTTTGGTGTTGTCACGAATTGCTCCCACTGTGGACGTTGTAACATTTAGTGCTTTGGCAATATAACTTAATTATTCACCCGCATCAATTATTTTAAAACATTATGTTTAATATCCAGTGTAAATACGGTTCCTTTTCGAACTACTGCCTTCAGTTTTACTTGACAGCTTCTTTCCAGACATTTCAAATTGAAGATACATCCAGCAACAGCGCAGATTTGTTATCCACAACAAATATGTAGTAAAATGATTGATCTAGGAAAGAAGGAAAGATCTGTTTCGCAAAAGCGGAAAATTGTCGTATTCCTATGGATGTGATAATGAAAATAAGATGAAAAGGCGAAGGATTGAGGAACAGAAAGTACTCTATGATTACAGTTAGTTGAAGGGTCACCAGATTTTATAGGCAATTCGCCTCTTGCATTTCTGACTTAAGACATAAACACACACATGCGCACGCGCATGTTAAAATGCAAACATTCACAAAGACACTCAAACACACTCTCATAGACATTGTGGAGGCGCGTGGCTTAGTGGTTAGGGTGTTGGACTCATGATCGTAAGATTGTGGTTTCGATTCCTGGACTGGGTGAGTTGAGCTCTTGAGGAAAACACATTTCACTTCTATATTTAAGAAATGAGAAATTATTTACATTATTTACATTCGACAGATATTTGTCCGCATCTTGTTTGTTGTTAACACAACGGGCATATGGCTTAGTGGTTCAGAGCGCGGGCTACTAACCCCAAGATTCTGAGTTCGATTCCTGAACAATAATAATAATGATGATGATAATAATAATAATAATAATAATAGCTCGGTAGTGAAGTGAAAGCACGTTATAGAAATAACACTACTGAACGATAATAATAATAATAATAATATAATAATAATTTTATTATTATTATTAATAATAATAATAATAATAATAATAATAATTTTACCTGGAGAAGTAAAATTGAAAAAGAGATTGAATTTATGAGAGGGGAAATATCAATATTAAATGAACTAATATGTGGAAATGATGTAAGATCCAGAACAGGAAGAAAGATGAAGAGAAAATTTGGATCCTCACCAAGAGAAGAACTGATATCAATAAAAGAAACGCTGAAACAAAAAGTCCAAGCAAAAGCCCAAAGAATACGAAGATTTGAGAAGAGAAACAAGTTTTACAAGCAAAATAAGCTGTTCACATCCAATGCCAAAAAATTCTACAGAGAAATAGGGAAGGAGAAAGTAAACGTTAAAGACCCCCCTCCCATGGAAGAAGTTCAAAACTTTTGGGAAAGGATTTGGAGTGAGAAGAAGACGTACAACATAAATGCAGACTGGATTATACAAACTGAAGGATCCTACCAAAATTTACAACAACAAGCATGGGAAGACATCACAATAGCAGACCTAAGAAAGGCACTCACGAAGGCCCATAATTGGAAATCCCCCGGTAAAGATAGGGTGCCGAATTTCTGGCTCGCATCGCTCCCGTGCGCACACGGTAAGCTAGTTCAGCTGCTCAATGGAATTTTGAGAGACCCAAAGAAAACACCTGAATGGTTAGCAAGTGGCATTACTTACCTACTCCCAAAGAATAACGAAACCAACCTTCCAAAAAACTATCGGCCTATAACCTGTCTATCCACCACGTATAAAATCCTAACATCTATCCTGGCGGAGAAAACATATGCATTCATGGAGAAGAACGATATTTTCCCCATTGAACAAAAAGGGTGCCGCCGAGGCTCTTACGGATGCAAAGATCAACTGCTAATCAATCGTATGATCCTTGAGAACTGTCACAACAAGCGCAGAAATCTCAGCACCGCATGGATTGACTATAAAAAGGCCTTCGACAGTATACCGCATCCATGGATCTTGAGATCGCTGGACATCTTCAAAATTCCCCTGTGATTTCAAACTTCCTGAAGCACAATATGTCGTTGTGGAATACGAATCTCCAATTATACCACTCTAATGGAGTACTTGCCTCAGAAAATATAAACATCAACTGTGGAATTTTTCAAGGTGACTCACTTTCACCTTTAATATTCTGCATAGCCCTAATACCCCTTACAAGTGAATTAAACAGAACAGGGTATGGGTATAAAATTGCCAATAAAAAAATAAGCCATCTATTTTATATGGATGACTTAAAACTTTATGGTAAAGACAATAATGAACTTGAAGGCCTATTGCGCACCGTGAAAGCATTCAGCGATGACATCGGGATGGAGTTTGGACTTGAGAAATGTGCCAAGGCCACTTTCCAGAAAGGGAAAGTGAAGACCACAAATTCAGTCGTGTTAGATGTTGACACAGTCATAAGAGAGCTTGAGCAAGAACAGACATACAAATATTTAGGGATAAATGAAGGCTCTGGTATTCAGCATGCAAGCATGAAAGAGAAAATCAGGAAGGAATGTTATAGGAGAGTTCGTGCAGTCCTGAAATCTGAACTAAATGCACGTAACAAGGTGTTAGCTATAAATTCCTTAGCAGTTCCAGTTGTTACTTATAGCTACAATGTGTTGAACTGGAATATGAGTGAAGTAAAGAATATAGATAGAAAAATACGCAAGCTGCTGAGTTGTAATAGGATGCACCACCCAAAGGCAGACGTAGATCGCCTTTACCTTCCCAGAGCCCAAGGAGGTCGAGGCCTGATCCAATTTGAACTAGCTTACAAAACAACCACAATTGGACTGGCCAAATATCTCGAAATATCGAATGACTGGATGCTAAAGCTCGTGGAAAATCACGAGAGACGAAAGAAGCTTCATTCTATCATCAAGGAAAGCAAAAAATTTGCTATTGATCTCGTGCAGGATACCCAAACTGAACAACCCGAGGGAAGTACGGCAACTATTGTTGCAAAGAAGGTGAAAATGATGGCAATGAAAAAACGCACGAGCAATTGGCTGATAGGTGGGAGGAGAAACCTCTGCACGGCAAATATGTGACCCGCAGCAAACAAGCTGATGTTGACCAGAAGCAAACCCATCAGTGGCTGCGGAGCTCAGGGCTAAAAGCAGAGGGCGAAGGTTTCATCCTGGCTGCTCAAGACCAAAGCCTATTAACCCGGAACTACCAGGCCAATGTGATGAAAAATGGAGCAGACCCAAAATGCCGATTCTGCAACGACATGATTGAAACAGTGGACCACCTAATCTCTGGATGTAAAGTCTTAGCACCAGTGGAGTATAAATTAAGACATGACAGAGTTGGCCAATATCTCCACTGGCTAATAAGTCGGCATTACAATATCAAAACTGCCGACAAGTGGTATAATCACCACCCTGAGGCTGTAACTGAAGGAGAAAATGTAACCATTCTGTGGGACTTTCCAGTACATACAGACCGAACCATCAAGGCCAATAAACCAGATATTGTTGTGAAAGACCAAAACAATAAAGTTTGCTTATTGATCGACATGAGCATCCCCTGTGATCATAATATCTCAGCGAAAGAGTTTGACAAGCTCAGAAAATATAAAGACCTACACATTGATATTGAGAAAATGTGGCATCTCAAGGCGGTTACAATACCAGTGATCGTAGGAGCACTAGGAATGATCAAGAAGGGAACCGAAAATTATATGAGAATGATCCCTGGCTTACCATCCCTGCAAGAAGTGCAAAAGATTGTCTTAACTGGTACATCACACGTATTGAGAAGAGCATTGTCGATGTGAGAACTGTTGCTGCTCATGTATTTTAATCTAACTTTAAAAAAAAAAAAAAAAAATGAACGAACTTCTGAGTTTGGTTTAATGGCCTACCAATATACACTATGAGTTTCTTTGCCCTAGGAGTCGGGAAGACACTCGGCAAGAAATGGAAGAAAATTTGAAAGAAGAAAAAAAAAAAGTAATAATAATAATAATAATAAACACAAACCACCTCTAGTGCTTGAAAATGACCACACCTCACTCCTCTGGAACTTCACCATTCAAACTGACAGAAAGATAGATGCAAATAGGCCAGACATCATATTGAAAGACTTCAGACAAATAACATGCCACCTCGTTGATATGACTGTCCCAATCGATATAAACTTATCTGTCAAGATCTACCAAAAACTGAACAAATATAAAGATCTTGAAATAGAAATCAGCAAAATGTGGAACCTGAAGACTAAAACAATACCTGTTGTCATAGGTGCCCTGGGAATGATAGCAAAAGGGGCTGATTGCTACCTAACTCAGATACTAGGAAACCCCAAAATGGCAGAAATTCAAAAGATAGTGCTCATGGGAACTGCTCATATCCTACGCAAAATACTTTCTATGTAATCTCAAGTTTTAAAACAAACATAATTTTCGTATGATTTTTTTAAACATTCACTAGTACAACACTAAATACAAAACCAAATATATGGCACACTAGACATAACAACAACATGAACTTCCAGCCTGTTGTCTCTTGAGGTCTCTGGGTGAGACTTGGAGCCAACTTGTACAAATGTAAAGCAAAAGTCAAACATAGAATAATAATGATAATAATAATAATAATAATAACATCGAAAAATACATTAGGAATGAGAACCCAGGTTCGAGATTTTCCCAAGTCACATGAAGAAGGCTGGAGGGTATATCAGCCGAAACGTTGTGTTAACAACTTTGTAAATAATGTACTACATTTCACGTAGCTCCAGTCCACTCAGCTGGCAAAATAAGTAACCCGTCCAGGTGGGGGAATATATGCGCCAAGAAACCGAGAAACCGGCCCTTATGAGTCAGCATGACTCGAGAAGATAAATTTACCTTTACTTTCATACACTTACAGCCACACACATATTAGCATACATGATGATATCTTTTGTTGCCAGCTGGATTCAAATGTTGGTGGGTTGATAGTGGTGATGATGTGGGTTCCGTTGGTTTAGATGTTAGTGATGGTGGGCGGGTATTTTTGGTGGTGTGGTGATCATATTGTTCTTGCTAATTGTATTGTCGTAGCTGTTTACTCTCAAGTCAATCCCCAGAGACCTATGGTCAAAGACATTTTATTCAACTTGCTTTATGTAGTTATTTAAAATATATCTGCTTATCTTTCTCATATTATGTACTACTGTTGCTGCTGCTGTTGTTGTTGTTGTTAAGCAACAAGACAGATAAGGGTGATTAGGTGATGGTCTAGGGCTTAGGGGTAGGGGACCCCAGACCTTGGAAAAAAAAAACTTTGGTCGTCTTGTTGTAGTCGAGGGTTCTTCGTTGACGCCCGACATCATTGGGAGGTGGCCCTCGAAGTCGCTGGAATGGAGAACTCCAGGTCCAAATTCTTGAACGGCTGTTGCTGCTGTTGGTTATGTTGGTGTCCATGATAGAAACACCCAAGCACACATACATTCATACACATCAATATATATATATATATATATATATATATATATATATATATATATATATATATATTCACGATATATACATTAAATATACATGTGTGTATGTGATTAACATGATATATTTTCAAATCGTTAACTATGTATATACTTTGCCATAGCTAAAATGCAAGTGACCATTGAGCAAAGAGGGAAATGTAATTTTAGAATGTTAACAATTTAAAACTAGGCACTCCGAGTTTCCGCAAGAGGGAAATTACAAACCGTATCCCGAAATTATTGGTTATGTATTACAATTTCCGAAATTTCGTAACCTAAGGTAGCCGTAACGCGAGGGATACCTGTATGTGTGTATGAATGTATGTGTTTGTTTGTGAGATTGCGTATGTGTATGTGGGTGCGTGTGTGTGTGTGCACGCGCATGCGTATGTACAAAGGCATGCCTTTGTCTTTTAAGATCCATGTTTATTATTATACTGTAGTTCTGAACGTTTGAACATGAATTTATTCACCTTAGAGCATTCTGCTGTAACTTTGAATGAAGAAAATTTGCATTTCTTGCGGTATGTGTGTATGCATATATATATATATATAATATATATATATATATATATATATAATATATATATTAATATATATATATATATATATATATTATATATATATATATGTATATATATATGTATGTATATATATGTATATATATATATATATATATAATGTATATATGTATGTATGTATATATATTATATATGTATATATATATATATCATACATGTATGCATAAATACATATTATATACGTATGTATATGTATATATATATATGTGTATATATATATTTATCTATGTATGTATGTGTGTATACATATGTATAAGTATATATATATATGTATATATATATGTGTGTGTGAGTGTATTATGTTTATCATGCATGTATACACACACACACCACACACATTTGTCATATTACGTTATATTATAAAATGTTGAAAAATGCTAGTTACTACTGAACATTTCTCGCATCCAATCAATCACGTCAAGTGAGTTTTCACATGAGAGTACAATTCAGAATAGAAGGAATAGCAGCAACATTTATTGGTAGAATTTTAATCGATTTGTAGAACCATGCACCATATATTATATCGGTGAATAGAGCGTAAGGGTTTGAAAGGAAGAGGAGAATAAATCTTTTTGTCATGAACGAATCGCAAAGAAATGAATAAAATTAAAGTGTCCGGAGAATGTGCTGAAACCTAATTAGACGAAGCTCTATGAAACAATGGCTATATGATATTCAGACAAAGAAGATCATACGCCCGTCCAGGCACGTATTTTTTTTTTATGATATGTAATCTAGGTAACAAATACACCGCGTCCACACGTAGTCACACACGTATACATATATGTATTTGGTCAATAAACTGTTGAAAATAACACCACATCACTTTGGATATGCATCCTCACACTGAGTTAAATGACGGTAGGATCTAACGAAGGATTTATTTAAACAACAACCTGAGGAGTGCATTTTACACCTTGGATAGCTAACAATGACTACACATCTCACGAATGTACTACACGTGTAAAAATGTGACGAAACAATTGTAGTGACTTTAAATAAAGACTGCCGATCATTCACTTTTCTATCATCCTTGTATATGCATTGAATATATATATATATATATATATTAAGGATAGAATAAAAAGAACACAACAAACGGAAAAGTTTAACAAAAACGTAACAAACGGAAAGTTTGGCAAAATTATAGTACACGGAAAAATCGTAGCTGATTACTCGTCAGTCAATGTCTGCGAGATCATAATGGTTTCGCGCTTTTAACACTGATACCTCTCCGTCCTGGCAACGCCAGAGCAGAAGGCTACCGGGAATAGCGAATTAACGTATACGACAAGAACTAAAGTAATGTAGTAATTGTACGTATACAACAAAAATAATTATACATATACATACATATACAAAACATAATTATACATATACATCAGAAAAAGAATAACTATACATATACGACAGAAAAAGGCCGTACTGCTATAAAACAGACAAATGTGGGTAACGCAAAGGAAGAATGGGAAAATGTCCTAAAGGACAGTAGACTCAAGAGAGGCAGAGAGGAGAACAGACGAGCGTGACCGGTCTGCTCAAAGGCAGGCCGAAAAAGTACGACACCGCCTTAGGTCGACACTGCTCGCGTGGAAGTGGGAAGAGAGACGAAAGGTTGTATAGAGCAGAGGGACCGAAGAAACGGAGGAGTGTAAGAGAAAGGGTAAGAGAGAAAGACAGAGAGAAGAAAGTAAAAGAGAAGTAAGGAAAGGAAAGAGATAGTCTTAGATGGCGCACAACAAATATTCAAAGAAAATTATATATTTATATTTATATGGACTGGGCTGTGTGTTCTGTTCTTTAGTCAGACACTTTTTTTCATGTTGGTCCAGTTCAGTCATCTGTAGAAATGAGTTGTGACGTTACTGATGCCAAGCTGTATCGGCCTTTGCCGTTCCCTGCGATAACGTCAGTTGCATGGAGAGAGGAGGATGTTATGCATGGGCGACTGCTGGTCTTCAATAAACAACCTTGCTCGGACTTGTGCCCCGGAGAGTAATTTCCTAGGTGCAATCCCATGGTCATTCATAACAGAAGAGGGCCCTTTACCCACCAACTATTCAGCTTATATGTCTCTGCACACCTTTCAATGTAATGTATACCGGAAGGTCTACAAATCTAACGGAGTCCTCAAAAGACATTTTAAGATACACAAAGATCAGAGCTTAACTGCAGCTCTTAGTGGTCCAAATCGGATATGCAATCTAAGTGGGTGTCTCTTAAAAGAAGTGTCTGGTTTACAATGTCATATCAGATGCCATTATGTTTCTAAGGTGTAGGTGCAGGAAGTGGTCAAAATTTGCATAAGGAGTAGACAACCACCATATATATATAAAGAATAGGAAGGGTTTAGTTCACTGGTTCATAGGACAAACAATTCCGCGGCATATCCCTCAAGAACTCGTCCTGTCTTCATTTATTTTGTCCTTTTCCCTCTAATATATATATATATATATATATATATATATATATAAGGGTTGGAGGAGAAATAATGGAAACACCTTGACATTTCAAACAAATTTATTTGAATATTGGGTAGGACCGCCTTTGGCAGTAATTACAGCTCGAATTCTACATGGTATGGACTCGTACAAATTTGAATTTTTTCCAAAGGAATTTTTATCAATTCTTCAGCTACTCGTAGTGATGATGGTGGAGGATATCGACACCTTATTTGTTTTTCTAAAATGCAACAGAAATGTTCAATAATATTGAGATCTGGGAACTGTGGTGGCCAGATAAGATGTTCAACTTCACTAGAATGTTCCTCGTGCACTTCAGTAACAAGCTTAGCTGTGTGAATTGGTACACTATCATCCTGAAAGATTACGTTTACCTCTAGAAACAGTTCCGCAACCATAGGATGAATTTGATCACATAAGATGCTTAAATAGTCTTGACTATTAATTCTGCAATGAAGGGATACCATTAGGCCGGTGGATTTCCAAGATATAGACCCCTAGATCATTACAGATCATCATCCACGTTTAACAGTTGGAAGAAGGCAGTCTGGGTCAAATTCTTCATTTGACTGTCTCGAAACGCATACTCGGCCGGTGGTCGGAAATAAGGTAAAGGATGACTCGTCCGAGAAAATAACATTCTTCCGCTGCTTCAGGGATCAATTCTGTAGATTTTTACTCCACTCTAAACGCTTTGAAACGGTTGTTTTTGAAAGTAGTGGTTTTCTGATTGTAGCTCTTTCTTGAAATCCGGCTTTGTGCAGCTCCCGGCGAACAGCTTTTGTAGAAACTTGGTTCCCTTGGTGGTCATTGAGCTCTGCAGTAATCTTGGGAGCTGTATTTTTGTGATCCATTCTAACAATTCGCGTACGAGTTCGACGGTTCCTATCTGAAAGTTTTCGTTTTCTTCCGTAGTTTTGTTTCGACGAGGAGGTTTTCCCCTCTTTCTCAAAGGCTGTCATTACTTTCGAGACAGTACTTCTTGATACACCAAACATTTCGGCTGCTTTCGTTACGCTAGTGCCTGCCATACGAGCACCAACAATTCAACCTCTTTGAAAGTCCGATTGATCTGTCATTTTAATGAATTTTAATTACCTTTTTCTGATGATAATCTGAAAAGAAACAGCAATTTTAGCAAAACATATCAAGCAACAAATAAATAAAAAAAAACATAAACATACAGAAGCTCTTGTCGGTTTTATAGATATTTCAAAATTATGATGCTGCGATGCCAGGTGTTTCCATCATTTTGTCTAACTCCTGTATACGCAGTGTATACGTAGTTCAGTTGATCGAAGAAGGAGAAAACTCATTATGAAAGCAGAGATCCATTTACTTAAAAATATATATTCGCTTTAATGTATGTATGAGTGAGTAAACATACGTTTATATTTATGTATGAAGGGAATAGCTTTTGTTTCAAAATTGCATTGAAGATTTGTCTCTATTCGCGTTTAAGCTTCTTTATTAATGTTTTTTTTTTCTTCACATTTCTTTTATGTTCAGTTGGGAGCAATACTGTTTTTAAATCCATTAATGTTTCCATAATAAACAATTACAAACAAATCTTCTACATGTGTGTACGTTTATATGTACATACTTAAATATACATTCCTACACACACACATGTTTGCATGCATGTATGTATGTATGTTTGTTGCATCTATGTACGTATGTGTATGTATATGTATATATGTATATATATGTATGTATGTATGTATGTATGTATGTATGTATGTATGTATGTATATATATATATATATATATATATATACATATATATATAGGGTGTGGTGAATAAACTGTCGTCTAAATTTCGCAAAAACGAAAGTAACACTGACGTCACATGTTAAAAGATGTATTTACCAAAATTACATAGAAATATCTCGAAATACTAAAGAGTAAATTTATTCAATAAAATCGCCATTGGCTTCAACCACAGCCTCTAGACAACTTCAGAATCCCATGCAACTCTTCTGGATGGTCTCCTTGTTGGTGAATGCTGCCATACTCCTTGCCTTCAGTTCATCTTTGATACTACAAGGAGTTTTGTTGGTCTCTCGCTCAACTGCCCCCCCCCCCACGTAATAGTCAAGTGAGGTTGCATCTGGGGAGTTAGGTGGCCAGATGTTAGGGGTGATGTGTTCGCCATTACTGGATTCTTCTGCTTCTGTAGCATGTTGCAGAGTCCTGCTGCCAGACATAGGGTCTTCCAGCAACCACCCTCTTGACCCAGAGCCACACTACATCCTCCGGGCACTTGATGTAGGCCTTTGTGTTGAATGTGAGACCGTTTGGGAAGATGAATGGAGGCATAACGTCGCCATCACTAGTGATCACCCCAAACACTCTGATGTTGACTGAATTTTATCACTCTCAGTACATATCCTCCGATTGCACTGTCCTCAGATTAACACCCAAACACTCTGAAATGTTCGTATTAGAGCTTACGATGCGAATGCCAAGCAGTACAGCATGTCGTTTCCAAATTTCTGGCAGAGTGAATAGCGTCATTATGCTGTTTTTCTCATAGACGGTGCCCAATCGACCTTACCATACTGTGTAGTCGACAAAATTAAAAACAATGCGCATACGTGAAATAAAAAATATAAAATGGCGACAATTTACCCATCACACCCTGTATATATACATATACACGCATATATATCATATATATAATATAAAAGAATTCAAGCAAATGTTATATAAATATATATGTATATAGGTATGGATAAACATATATGGTTATATATATATGTGTGTGTCTGTATACATACATAAATATATACATGCACATACACACTCATATTCACACACACACACATATGAGTGTGTGTTTGTGTGGAAAATCGCACTGCATGAGACAAGGCTCATCATCTGGCGAACCGCATTACTAAAAGATTCAACGTAATTTTTCTTTAGGTGTACCATTCAGAATCTCCTGCGCGCCGCAAGTTGCCCATGATTGTACTAAACGAACGAAAAGCATTCTAGTCATAAAATGCTTAAATACGCACACATTGTAGATGAGAATATATTATATAAACACGAAATTTAAAGCATCTTAAGCATTAAGCAACATGATAAAAAATATTTCAACTGCTTACGATAAATTTAACTCCTCTATTATATACTTCATTCAGGAGTTGAAACTGCGAAGACCTATGGGCGATAATATAGCTTGAATCGCTATTGTTCCAAACTGGACATGAAGGACTAAGCAAGAAACTTTTTTAAAATATTAATAAAATGTATGCGCTGCGAACTCAAAGGTGTTTCAAAGGTAATATGTTTGAAAGAAAAGTTGTTCTTTCCACACACAAATTTACACATACATATATTAATACAGTGTACACTAGGATGACTTTCTTGAGAGAACCAATGTCTCACTCTTCCTGACACTAATTCCCATCCCTGCCTTGGAGCACTCGGCAGTGAACCTATTCAATGCATTCTGGAGATCATCTTCTGATGGGCCGAATAGTACTATGTCGTCTTCAAATGTAAAAATCTAGAGAATTGGTCACTGAAGCAGCGGAAGAATGTTATTTTCTCGGACGAGTCATCCTTTACCTTACTTCCGACCACCGGCCTAGTATACGTGTGGAGACAGCCAAAAGAAGAATTTGATCCAGACTGCCTTCTTCCAACTGTTAAACAAGGAGGAAGATCTGTAATGATCTGGAGGTCTATATCTTGGAAATCTGCCGGCCTGATAGTTTCCGTTCATTGCAGAATTAACAGTCAAGACTATTTAAGCATCTTATGTGATCAAATTCATCTTATGGT
>NC_043005.1:50938119-50953119 GCF_006345805.1 Octopus sinensis | reverse complement strand
GCTAAGCCTAAACGAGGTTGTGGTGGTGAACGCGTAAATCAAGCTTGGACAGGAGACAGACAAGAACACGTCTTCCTTATTCCAGCTACAACGGAGAGAAAGAAATAAACTCAAGTGAGGAGAAGAAAGATGGCCGATGGTCACATGGGAGACACCTGAGAAAGGGAGGGAATGTGAGGGAGCGAGAGTGACAGAGTAATAGGATAGAATAGTGGGAGAAGAGGCGGTAAAAGAATAAGAGAGAGAAAGAGAGAAAAAGAGTAAAAAGATCATATAGAGTGCGAAGAGTGCGCATCAGTGATTACTTTCGAAAATGGTCCGGATAAACTTCCAACTGTTCTTTCAGCTCACGACACGCATTTAGTCGTGACTGCTTTTGAACTTCCGTGAGCAAGCGAGGTACAAATTTTGCTGCAACTCTTTTCATTCGCAATTCTTCGCTCAAAATTCGTTGGCAAGAGCTCCAGGACATACCAGTCACATCATCAAGTTCATCAATTGTTGGGTGATGATCGTCTCAGATCAGTTCAAGAATTTTCATGATGTTTTCTTTCGTTCGGGAGGTGGACGAACGCCCTGAACAATGTTGGTCTTTAAGCGACAAGGACCGTTCCTGAAGCATGAAAACCACTCATAAACTTGTGTTTTGTTCATGGCTACATCGTCGTCAGTTGGTTGAAGTATGACAACTGTTTTGGCTGCCGTTTTCCCCGATAGAAAGCGGAATTTCACGGAAGCATACCGTTCCTTCGTTTCAGCCCTCGCAAAAATCGACAAACAGGGGAAAAGCATTGCAAAACAAAGACGAACCACGTTGCAATACAACTCCAGAGCACGGCGCCGGTCGGCAGACCGATGCCTGAGGGTCGCATCAAGTGGGTTCTAGCGGTGGAAACCTGAACTACCACAGGTTTGTCCCACAGAGAACGTTTCCAGTTACTTTTGGGTACCCCTTCGTATACATACATACAACACACAAAACACACACACACACGCACGCACACACACATATATATATGCATACATATATATTTACATATATGTATGCATATAAATACATACATATATATATATTTACACATATGTACACACATACACACACACATGCACAAACATATGCATATATTTAATGGATGGAAGCACTCCGTCGGTTACGACGACGAGGGTTCCGGTTGATCCGATCAACGGAACAGCCTGCTCGTGAAATTAACGTGTAAGTGGCTGAGCACTCCACAGACACGTGTACCCTTAACGTAGTTCTCGGGGATATTCAGCGTGACACAGAGAGTGACAAGGCCGGTCCTTTGAAATACAGGTACAACAGAAACAGGAAGTAAGAGTGAGAGAAAGTTGTGGTGAAAGAGTACTGCAGGGATCACCACCATCCTTGCCGGAGTCTCGTGGAGCTTTAGGTGTTTTCGCTCAATAAACACTCATAACGCCCGGTCTGGGAATCGAAACCGCGATCCTACGACCGCGAGTCCGCTGCCCTAACCACTGTGCCATTGCGCCTCCATATATTTAATACACATATTCACGCACACTATACAACATAAATTCTTGATATATTAACATGATTATCTCTACCTATTGAGTTTGCATCATAATTACCAAATGACATTAAGATAAATGACTGATTTATTGTTTAAAGATAAGAGAATAGCCAATATTCCTGTCCCAATATGTTTGTCTCCTTATCTCCAGACAATAAGCCTATCTGTTTGTTTAATGGCATTTCGGCTTTGGAAAATTTTTAATTCTTGAAATAAACTCCCTTCCTTATACGATAATTTTAATAAATTAAGAATTAATGTTGTACTGCATTTAATAAACTTTTATTTATTTATGTTTATGAATTGTTCAGATTCATGCCACTGGCCACTCAGAGTTATCTCTCCTAGCTCATATTTGTTCATTCATATACATATACTAGCAGTATCGCCCGGCGTTGCTCGGGTTTGTAACAGAAATAACTATATAAGCATTTTTAGAGATGTAAAGTATAATAGCCATCTCAAAATGGCTAACCACAAAGGGGAGGGTGTTACTGTAGCTTTTTACGTTCTGAGATTTAATAATAAATTTTTAGAGAGTTACTTCCCTTATATATGCCAAAATTGCATTAAAAATGAGAAAAATTGATGGTAATTTTTTTTTTAATCGTAGACTCATCGTAGACGCGCGCTAATACCCAGAAGGGCACGATATAAATCACGACTATAAGATACCCGGTTTTGGTTAAACTGCACCGCAAAATGTGGGAGTAGTTAGGAATCTAAATCGTAGGAGACAGACAGCACACAACCTCACTTTTATATATAAAGATTATTCTTTTGCTTGAGTTATTAGACTGCATTTATGCCGAAGAACTGCATCGTAGTGTTTAAGTGAACAAACCAACGCATGTACTCATTTCTATTCTGGTCTTTTCTTTTTTCTGAACGGGATGTTATGGGGACGTAAACAACCAACGCCGGTTGTCAAGCAGTAGGTGATAAATACGCACGCGTGCACACACAACACACACACAAACACGCACACACACACACACACACACACACACACACACTTACATACATACCCCCTCTTTTACTTGTTTCAGTCATTTGACTGTGGCCATGCTGGAGCACCGCCTTTAGTCAAGCAAATCGACCCCAGTAAGCCTAGTACTTATTCTATCGGTCTCTTTTGCTGAACCGCTAAGTTAAGGGGCCGTAAACACACCACCATCTGTTGTCGAGCGATGTTGGGGGGACAAACACAAACACATAAACACACACATACACATACATACATACATATATATTTCAGTTTCCGTCTACCGAATCCACTCACAAGGCTTTGGTCGCCCCGAGGCTATAGTAGAAGACACTTGTCCAAAGTGCCACGCAGTGGGACTGAACCCGGAACCATGTGGTTGGTAAGCTAGCTACTTACCACATTGCCACTCCTGCGCCTATAATAGAGACGAAAAATGGAATGTAATAGAAACTTTATTGCTCACAACGATCATTTCAACCCAACTTGCATCTTTCGCGGGAGGGATTACTGTACAACTGGTTGTAGCGCATCCTTCGGGGCAGAAGTCTCAAATCAGAGGTATCTCGTTAGACAAATCCTATTTTGGTTGGTTTTAATACAGTATATTGTTAGTAACAGTGGCTTTAAACCATTGAGTAGAAATGGTCAGGGACAGATTCCGATGCGTTGTTTTACCAACATCACAGATACTGTTTTTCACTGATTATTTCTGTTATTCACAACTGTGATTTTGTTGATAAAACATGTTCTTTCTCTATCTCCTTATCCTCTTGGAAATTTTGGATAAAATTATACTAATGTGTCCTTCAAATTTTAATTAAATTCTATTTTTTGTGCAGCTGAAGATTGCTCTACATTTTAGATTGATGTAATATTTGCATTGTTCAATTAAATGGAGTCGCATGAAACGATCGTACTGCAATACCTCTGGATATCCTTATCGCTTATTTTGATTATAATCACCTTATTTTAAATTGTTTGGATAATACCATACTAAATTCTGGTACCTCGACTTAAGTACCATATTCATCTGCATCTACCTATCTATCTATCTATCTATCTATCTATCTATCTATCTATCTATCTATCTATCTATCTATCTATCTATCTATCTATCTATCTATCTATCTATCTATCTATCTATCTATATGTGTGTGTGTGTGTGTGTGGTGTGTGTGTGTGTGTGTGTGTGTGTGTGTGTGTGTCTATGTAAGCGATTGTTGTGGTATATTCTTTTTATTCCTTCATTCTTTTTCTTGTTTTAATCATTTGTCTGCCGGTCATACAGTAGCACCCTATGTAAGGGTTTATTGAAGCAGATTGGCCCGAGTAATGGGTGACCTTATCCTTTATATTTAACCCTAAAACTGCTTCTTGAATTGAATTAAAAGGTAAATAAAATAAGCTTTATCTTAATTATAGTGACGAGATGCTTCGCACTCCGATCCCACCCTACCCTGTCCTTTAACTTCCAACATTACTATAAATTTTAGGTACTTCCACCCCTACCCACCCCTACCCACCCCTACCCACACTATCTACTCCTATAACACTACTCATTTAAACTAACAGATTCGTTCTATGACCAGCTAGGGCCATAGAATCATAAAGGTGAACATGGCGTTGGTTTTGGTATGTTTTTGAATGTTACGGTTCATGTATTCATCTGATGAAAACAGTTTTTTCTAACAATGTAATGTCTCCAGTAATCAATTAAAAATTCGTTGTAAACAGCTCTATGGCCTGACATTATCCACCTCTTGTTATTTATTTATTTGTAATTCCCCTCTCTTGGAACCTGTCCCTTACGTGATTCGAAGTATATTATGGACCGCACATTTAGTACAATATGCGTTTCTTCCTTAGCCTCAGCACTATTGATATATCCAGTCGGGTATGGTTAATCGTATATATAACCTGAACACCTTTCTGTCTGTACTTCAGTTACCGCGTATTTATTCGTCTGTTTTTGTTGTGTAGTCATTTTAATTTTCGACCCGACCCGATCCGACCCGGTGCCTTACCATTAAAATTCCTAATTTACTTGAATCCTGATCTATTATATATATGTGTGTATGTATGTGCATGTGTGTGGTGTGTGTGTGTATGTGTGTGTGTGGGGGGTCCTAGTGCGTTAGCAGTGCGTTGCTTCGATGCTAATTTGTACTTAAGAAACAGAATAAGCAGTACTGAATATAATGGACAGACGAAGATTTTTGCGGATTAATTTTCTTCCTCTGTTGGGAGATCATTAGCGACTTAATACTTTCTCTAATACTCCGCGACGATATTGCTTATATATTCACTCTTACTAAGAGCTTAAGTAAATCAGATAAAAATTTGTATACATAACGTCATTCTGGCCGCTGGTTTGAGTTTATCCAATCTGCTTAAACATTCAGTTCGTTCAAAGTTTCCTCTCTTACCTACATCTTGAGTGCAGCTGCTTTTGTGATGTCATTCCGTTTAATGTTTATTGTTATTGCACTGTTTGTTACACTTGTTGAATTTAAGCTGTCACCGTTTTCTGAACGGTAATTTTCGCCCTACGAGGCAGAAAATTGTGCCTTGTTGAAAAATTAATACTGTTGGAATGTTTTTTTTTTTTTTGTTAATTTCTACCTGTTGCAGGGTAAAAATATTAATTTTTGTCATTTTTGAAAATTTGTGTGTTTATTCCAGGTTGAAGGAAACCATTTTTTGCAAATGGAATTTAATTTATTATCAAAGAAAGATTGGAGTTAGGGTAAAAGAAAGTACAGGAGGATCGGTTAAAAATGATTTTATTCAACATATTTCACCCTCAGATTCACACACTTATTGCAACCCTGTAAAATAACTCGCAAGGTTGGACCCCTAACCAGGTCTTTCGTGATACCCTGAAAGCCAGATACTTCCCAGAATCTGCTCGTATGTAGTATGTATATCTATCTATTTATCTATCTGTCTTTCTACCTCTCTCTCTCTCCTCTCTCTCTCTCTCTCTCTCTCTCTCTCTCTCTCTTGATATATATATATATATATATATATATATATACTAGCAGTATCGCCCGGCGTTGCTCGGGTTTGTAAGGGAAATAACTATATAAGCATTTTTAGAGAGTTACTTCCCTTATAGATGCCAATTCGGGCTTTCTTAGCCATTTCTGTTTTGGTGTCTTGAAGCCATGAAGTCGTTGTTGTAAAAGAACGCTGGTCTCCGTGACAACGCTTTACGACGTTGATTTCCTCACACTCCCTTCCCCACAGCTTCACGAGCGAGGGAAGAAGGGGGAAAAGCAACACAGGTGCAGGTGTGACCATGGACGCCAACTCCGCCGCCATCGACACACGAAAAATTATGCATTAAAATGGAATAAAAAATTATGTTAAATTATTTTTTAAATCGTAGACTCATCGTAGACGCGCGCTAATACGCAGACGCGCTCGATATGAATCACGACTATAAGATACCCGAATTTGGTTAAACTGCACCGTAAAATGTGGGAATAGTTAGGAATCTAAATCGAAGGGGACAGACACTCACACAACTACAGTTTTATATATATAAACTACTCCCACATTTTGCTAGTATATATATAAAGTAACGATTTTTTGCCAACTTAATGTGCCAGTCCCATTTAGGGGCGAATACTACTGTTGTTTAGCCCCCAGGAGACACCGTTTCCAACTAGCTATACGACACACAATCTGTGTCCCTATATTTTTGAACAGAGTAGGTTAGCATCCCCATCCAGTACGAAGCAGTATTTGTGGACCGTACAGTTTCAGGGTTATTTCCCTTCGTCGTCGGCACAGAATAACTCTTCGGCTGAGATGGAACTGTTAAACACCCGTTCGAAAATATATAATTTTCTAAGTGACTCACAGTCACTGATCTAATGAAATAGAAACATAGTTGTCCCTAAATCTCTCAACGAGAGATATTCAATAGCAGCACTTTAAAATAACGATTTGTTGCCAACCTAATGAAGAAGTCTCATTTTGGGCGAATGCTACTTATATCTCTATATTATAAATCTGAAATACGAAAAGTTTCTTTGTTTGTTTGTCTGGTTTTGGCATTGAGAACGGGTTAAAGGCCACTAGATCCCGTCGGATTGACTCCAAAATTTACAAGGACATGTAAAATGAGGTGAGGATGCCAGTGGGCTACGTTAGAAACCCCCATCTTAAAAGGTGTCGTTGCTAGGGCCAAAAACTCACTTTGACAAGTCTACTCTCATTCTTTTATGAAACTGTCTTCCTCCGTCACTCACTCTCTTTCCTCCCTTCCCATCACTTTCTATATATAACGTTGTTTCACGGCGTCTAACTCACTTACCTTCACTTTCTCTTTATAACGTCGCGTCACGGCGTTCTATATCTCCCCCCTCCCCGCCTTCGACAGCGCTTCCACACACTCTCTCTCTCTCTCTCTACGTCTGTCTGCATTCATAGAGAGAATTATCATCGCCACAACCACCACACAATCATGAGAACAAATATTATGAATCAGATATTTGTTGGGTTAATTTATATGTGTGTGTGTGTGTTCTATATATAAATATGTATATATAATGTATATATACAAAGTGTATATATCTGTATTTATGTATATTAAACTTTTTAATACTTTTTGATAGTTATATATATTTTTAAAAAAATCATAAATATAAATTAATAATTTTAATTTTAAATTTAAATAATTTAAATTTTTCAATTTTATATTTTATATATTTTGTATATTATATTTTTATTTTTATGTTTTGGTTTATGTTTTTCACTGTTTGATTTGCCTATTAGTGGTTTTATCTCTAATTTAATTTATACATATATATATATATAATTTGTATACATTTGTATATATAATGCGTGCACGCACACACACACACGCACACACACATATATATACATATATATATATATAATGTGTGCATTATGTGGTCGGTTGAGCTGAAAATATGCACACCTATGTTAAAAGTGCTGGCAAGTTTGCATGACAACTATTTTTTCCCTCAAATGAAAGGCATAACCTCTAGGACAAAATTCTTCATCTTATAAAATGTGGCCCCAGTAGACCCGAATGAAATCGGGTTATATTAACCAAAATGTGAAAAGGGGTCTAAATGGGGCTGGAAGGGGATTAAAATTTAAAGTGTTTAGGAATTCTCTGTTACATCAAGCTAAAAAATTTGCGCCAGCCTTTTAATCGTCAATGTGTTACCGTCCATGATGAAGAAGTTTTGAATGCTTGCCATGGTGAGTCTACTGTCGTGAGAAAGAATCACTTCAAAACTTGGTGTTTACGAATTTTCTTTAACGTCAAGTTCAAAATTTTACGCCAGCCGTTAAACTGTCAATACGTCGTTAAGAAATGCCAGCCATGGTGACTCTACTATCCTCAGATTCTATCCCTTCAAACTTTGGTTTCCAATATTTTATTATTTCTATTCACCTCGCAAGTTCATCTGTCCCTGTTAAATGTTAGTGTTTTACTGTCTGCCTTAAAGCAGACCTTTCCGTTGTCACTACCTGATATTTATGATTGATCTTTCAAAATATTTTATTTCTCAACTTACTCAAGATCTTTTGTTGTTTATAAATGGGAGAGAGATAGATAAAGATAGAGAATAAGAGAAAGCTAGGGAGAGTCCGAGAGAAAAGAAAAGTAAGAGAGTGGGAAAGTGAGAGAGAAAGGAGAGAGAAACAAAGAGGGAGAATCATCATCATCATCATCATCGTTTAACGTCCGTTTTCCGTGCTAGCACGGGTTGGACAGTTTGACAGGGGTCTGGGAAGTCAGGAGGCTGCACCAGGCTCCAGTCTGATCTGGCAGTGTTTCTACAGGTGGATTCCCTTCCTAACGCCAACCACTCGGTGATTGTAGTGGGTGCTTTTTTCGTGCCGCCGGCACAGGTGCCGCGGGGGGAGGGGCACTGGCAGCGGCCACGATCGGTTGGTGCTTTTTACGTACCACCGCCACAGAAGCCAGTCAAGGCGGTGCTGCCATCGGCCACGTTCAGATTGTGCTTTTTACGTGCCGAAAAGATGCAACAGAAAGTAACAATCACTCTCTTACCCGCGCGTAGAGCGGGTCACCTTAAGCTAGTATATATATATATATATAATATATATATATATTATATAATATATATATATATATATATATATATATATATTATATATATATATATATATATATATATATATGTATATGTATAATATATAAAGATATGCATATATGTACATACCTACATCTATATGTATATTTACATGCATATATGGGTACAGGACATAAAAAAAAACGTTGAACACAATGAGAAACGAAAACATAAAAGCAAAAACATGGAAACGAACTATTTTTCAAACAACGAAAGAACAGAGTACAAGACATACAACACAAGGAATATTCCCCTTCATCAGTTGTCCCTATTTATCTACTCCGCGTTACGAAGGTAAGGAGAATGGAAAATGATGCATTGTGTTCGATTATATAATAGTATAAATAATATATAAATATATGCATAGTAAGTTATATATATATATAATATATATATATATAATATATATATATATATTATATATATATATATATATATGTATATATATATATATATATATAATAGGCACGAACTAATTGTAAAGAAAATATTTTACGCATAAACAACAAAGCACCTATGTGTTACGAGGAAAGCGAAGCTTTACGACCCGCTTCCGCGTCTTCCAGGGACGATGGACCAAATTATTTTAGTAATCTTAGAGCGGAGTTCAGAAACTACTTCTTAACGGAAATGACGTCGTACACAATAACATATGACGACATACGTGCAAAATAACCAGAGACACAGATGCAGAATAACAAATCTCAATGTTAACGCCATATAAAACTAAACATTACGAAGAGTGATACTAAGCAGGAAATTAGAATTTACCCTAAATTTTTTTCCAAAGCTTTATGACGTCTCCCCGAGCATTAGTTAAAACTTTTAACTAACAAAATTTTTCCAACAGAACCGTGCCTCTCCATATGTTACATCAACAGCTTGTTCTTTCTACAAAAGCATCGACTCTGTTGATAATTTTATCGTATCTAATAGCTTGACTGGAGAACACGTTATATCCTACTCTTAATGGATTTCTGCTTAAACGCCCATGCAAGGATGTAGAACCAAAGATAAAAGCTGTTAGTTTTATTATAAATGCAATAAATAAATAAATAAACTATAGAAAATATTGAAACCAACATCGCCCGCCATCAAGCATTTCATGAGATGTTTAAAACATAAAAAAGAAAAACGAACCAACCGAATGGAAAATATTTTCAGTATAAATAACGTAGCACCCACGTGCAAAGGGGCAAAAGGCCAATCGTAATTCAGAAACTATTTTCTAGTGTAAGTGACGTCATACACAATAATAGAACAACTGGTGAAAAAGTAACAGCTGTCAATGTTAACGCCAAAATTAATCATTATGAAGATTCACATTACGAGGATCGGCTGAAAAGTTCATAGGCTTACCAAGATACTCTCATGGAATGTGACCAAATGAGGTTTATTTTTCAACATAGTCCTCCATGCAGTCCACACACTTCTTCTACCGGGGTTGCTGTGCTTGGATCTCATTGGTGAGGAATCTTTCATCCTGTTGGTCAAAAATGTTACTAACAACAAATATGACGTCATCACCACTGCCAAATTTTTTTTTCATGTTAGGAACAGATGATTGTCAGATAGGGTTAAATCAGGAGAATAAGGAGGGTGATCAACCAGTTCAAAGCCACAGTCATGCACAGCAGCCATTGAAACCAAAGACTTGTGTGCTGAAGTATTGTCCTAATGAAACAAAACCTCCTTTCGTCAGTTTTACTTTCTTTCTTCTCCTTCTTGATAGCCTTTCGTAACTACCTCAGCAAGCTGGCATAGTACTCTCTAATGATAGTGTAACCTCTTTGAAAGTAGTCAATAAGCACAATGCTTTTACATCGCAAAAATCTGAGGCTATCACCTTCCCTGCAGATGAAACGACCTTGGCTTCCTTTAGAGCAGATGAGGCGGAGTGTTTCCCCTGTATCGATTGTCTCTTTGTCTTTGGCTTAAAGTGATGAAACCAACACTCATCCTGGGCTAGGGAACGTTCAAGGAAACCAACTGAATCTGCCTCAAGCAATGTCAGATTTTCCCATGATGTGATCAGCCCGATGCGCTTTTGATCAAGTGTCAGAAAACGTGGCACCCACCGAACAGAAACGTTCGTCATGCCAACTTCATTGTGCACAATATTCTCAACTTTCTTACAGGATCTGCTAATAGCATTGGCTGTTTAATTTATAGCCGTTCGCTTGTCATGCATCACCGCGTAGTGAACACGATGAAAAATTTTTCCTCGGTCGTAGCAGTTTCAGAAGGTCTAAACCTTGGACCATCTTCAAGACTCTCCTTCCCTTCCTAAATTCAGCATCTCATTTTTATTGTGTTGATAAATATGGAACGTCGCCCCCCCCCCTACTGTAGCAACCATGTCAGCATGAGTGTTATTGGAAGTCAAAGCCTTTTTCTGCAGGTCCTTGATAACACCACAATACCAATTTTGTCCATTTTCAAGATAAGTCACTACTACGTAATTTTGAAGTCTTCTTTGAAGAGTCAGATGATAGTTTAGCTGAAATAAAACAATGCATTTATTAATGGGAAGAGGTGAAACCAATGTAAGCAAGATGTCACACCTCTAGCAACACTCCTTCACAGAAGGCCTATGAACTTTTCAGCTCACCTTCATAATTGAAAACCTAGAAATTCTCTTAAACTTTTCAAATTTTTATTGTCTAACCAAGCAACAGAATTTATACCAATTTCCTAACGTAATCTTATTCTTCCATACGCCTCATTAACAGCTTCGCTCTGTCTACAACTACATCAGATTTATTTATAATTCTATCATATATGATAACGTGACTGGAGAACTCATTATATCCTATTCTTAACCGACTTCTACATAAATGCTTAGGGCAAAGGTACAACAAGAAAATTAAAACTATCAGTTTTATTAAACGCTTGTTATAAACTTATTATCCATACTACTTTGACATTTAAATGCTTAACCTCATTTTCCGCATCTCCGTTTCTATTAGCTACGAGATCGCCTGGGCATATTTTCGCTAGAAAATTTTCAAATGAAAACAAAAAAAAAGAATTTAAGAATAAAAATATCTCATGAATGAGTTTTCTTTTCAGCCAGATGATTCTTTGTTCAGTCTGACTGCTTGGCAACTTGGGAAAGTGTCTCCTATAGCTTGGTGTCGACTAAAGTCTTGTGAGTGGATGCTTTGGAAGATGGAAACTGAAAGAAACCCGTCGTATGTGTGTGTGTGTGTGTGTGTGTGTGTGGTGTGTGTGTGCGTGCATGTGTGTGTGAGCGCGCGTTTGTATCAGTGTTTGTCCGCCACCACCGCTTGACAACTGGTACTGGTGTATTTACGTCTCCGTAACTTAGCAGTTCGGCAATAAGAGACTGATAGAACAAGAACACTGCTTAAAAATATAAGTACTGGATTTGATTAGTTCGACTAAAAATTCTTCAAATTAGCGTTCCAGCATGGCCTCAGTCTAATTACTGAAACAAGTAAAAATTAAAAAAATATATAAAAAGCTATCTGCAGCAACCACTAAACTGTTTAGCTCACCCGATTTCTTTCTGTTAGTATAAATCACTAAGAGACTAAACTCGTACTAAAACAAATATATGTCTGCTAATAAATCACAATTACCAGCTCGGAATTAACGACATTGGAATAATTTTAATTCGTTTAAATATCCCATTGATAAAAGTAATGGATGCGTTATTAATAGCAGAACTAATCAAGGTGGTGAGTTGGCAGAATCGTTAACATTCCAGGCAAAATGCTTAGCAAAATTTTGTCCGTCTTTAAGTCCCGAGTCAGCACACAGGGAATAACACTTGGCGGCATTTCGTTCGTCCTTACGTCGTTAGTTCAAATTCCGCCGTGGTTGACTTCGCTTTTCCATCATTTCGGGGTCGATAGAATAAGTACCAGTCAAGCATTGTGCCAACATTTGAAATCAATAATACTATTAAATTTCTCCTTTATTCTACGCATGGCTCAGTGGTTAGAGCGTCGAGCTTACGATCGTGAGGTTGTGATTTCGAATCCCGGACCGGGCTGCGTGTTGTGTTCTTGAGCAAGACATTTCACGTTGCTCCAGTTCACTCAGCAGTAGAAATGAGTTGCGACGTCACAGGTGCCAAGCTGTATCTACTGTTGCCTTTCCCTTCGATAACACTGGTGGCGTGGAGAGGGGAGGCCGGTATGCATGGGCGACTGCTGGCTTTCCATAAACCACCTTGCCTGGACTTGGGCCTGGAAGGGTAACTATCTAGGTGCAATCCCACGGTCGGTCATGACCAAAGGGGGTCTCAAAAGCTATAATACCTACAACTGGACATAAAAAGACCTCTATTTTAAATGGAAACATATTTGTAATCCTTACCAAACATTATATCAATTATTCTAAGTATACTTTCTTCGGCTGTATTTAATTCTAAATTTCTATGCACTGTGGAGAAAACACATGTGTATAGTTTGAATTATATTAATCTTTTGGAGCTTATCTAAAAAATGTCTTTCGTGGATCTAATTCTCCAGAATACGTTAATATCCAAATTACAAAAAAGAAAGTAAAAGAAAAAAATCTTTGCAGTACCTCAGAAAACCGATAAATAACATTTAATGCGTGATTTATTAAGATAGACAACTGTTTATTGGTACACCTTCTAGGCCCCTAGATAAATTTACACTTATGGTGTACCTTATTTAATCTTGGAATCCAAAAACATTTTGGAATAGCATTATCCTTCTTTTATACGCTGAAGCGACTCAACCTCTCCACGTCCTCATTAAACCATTCCTACTATCAGATACCACCTAATAACAATAATTTGTTTTAGGGCGGCGAGCTGGCAGAAACGTTAGCACGCCGGGCGAAATGCGTAGCCGTATTTCGTCTACCGTTACGTTCTGAGTTCAAATTGCTCCGAGATCGACTTTGCTTTTCATCCTTTCGGGATCGATTAAATAAGTACCAGTTGTCCACTGGAGTCGATATAATCGACTTAATCCATTTATCTGCCCTTGTTCGTCCCCTTTTTTGTTTAGCCCCTTGTGGGTAGTAAAGAAATAGGGATTTTTTCTGTGTGAGTTTGGATTTATTGGTAATTATTATTTGGAGTACAAGTTTATATTGACTGTTTTTGTGTTATTTCCTGTAATAATTATTGTTCCTGTTATAATTATGTGTGTGATAGTCTTCGTTCGAAAACTATCGTGTGTTTTCCCCTGTGGGGGAAACATTAATTGCTGGCAAGATGCCGAAAAGTGTAACTTCGTGTGGCGAAGAGTCGTCAACCGACAGAGAGGCAAAAAAGATTGAAAGTTTAATATTTGGCGATATTTCGGATTCTTATGAAAGTGTATTTCCCCCACCATCAATTTGTACTGTTGCGAAGGGGAAGAAAATAAGCAAAAAAGAAGTTTTGTATCGGCGGCTGGAGGTGGAACCTGCCAGCTGTCGACAAACAAAAATGACCTGATAAAGTACAAAGGTATGATAACAATTGAAGACGGTGTTGTGAAAGTTCAACACCTGGAAGAACTATTAATGTTAGAAAAAAGAAAAACAATTATTTTTAAATCTTACTGTTTAAAAGTTAAAAAAATTGATCGAGTGAACGAAGAGAAAGTTGAGAAGTACTTGAAACCCATCTGTCAGGATATCACATACCTAGCTAGAGGGAAAAAGTTTGGTACTATCGAAGTACGACGAAAAGATATAGAAACTGCACAAATGCACTCAGTTAAATCTTTAGAAACGAAGGACGTTGTTTTAATTCCAATATATATGGGAATGAGGACGTCAAAAATACGTATACCAAAGGTCCCACCTCGAGTCGATCCTATGTGGTTGATGGCAGCAGTCCTAGCAAAAAAAAAAGAAGATAATATAACACTCCTTCAGGCTACCGTCACAGAAAAGACTTATTGGACCGGTCAAACTGTTCACCTTCTAATACAAGCAGAATAGTCAATTTTAGAACAATTACCAGAGAAAATAGAAATTGGGGAGGAATTCCTTAACGTATTCGTCGAGGGGCGTAATCCCCGATGTTTTCAGTGCGGCCATGTGGGCCATATAAAAAAACACTGTAGAGACGGCAAGGAAGAATCCGATGGTGAAGAGGAGGAGGAGAGAGAGAGAGGGAGAGAGAGAAACAGAAGAAAAGAAAGCAACTAACAAGAGAAAAATGGAAAGCTCAAATCAACAAAAACAGGTCCAACTAAGCCCCCCCCCCCAAAAAAAAATGCTAAAAGAGACAAACCAAAAATAGTAAGGAAGTTAAGCAGAAGACAGCGGGATAGTCGCGTTATACAACAAAAATGAAGATTTAATGAGAGAAATAAAA
>NC_043005.1:50930619-50933119 GCF_006345805.1 Octopus sinensis | reverse complement strand
AATAAGAAATAAGTGGAAATGTTATCGGTGAGTGTGTTACATTATAAAGCACAAATAGAAAATGACTCCCCAGACACAACAGAATATGCTTCAACACACGAACTCATATAAAGAATCTTGCAAACCAAATCCCAAAACGAAAATATTATTATTATTGTGTGAGAGCGCAGTGCATTCCATCAAAGTGATACTGAGGTAAAATATACGAAACCCAGTATACCCATCATGACTACCCGTCAGGTAAGGGTACGCCAGGTACATGCATCAGAGTCATATGTGCGCGAGATAGTGATCTCATATCAAGATAAACAGCGCATGACCTTACAAGTGAGGCCTAGTTAGAATTTTCTTCAAGTTGAGTAGCCCATCTCGCTCAATAGGTCCCTGAATAAGGGTTGTTTAAGGAGGTTGAACGAAACACCCATGTTTTCAGAGGTGAATTATCCAAACCCCAAAGACTTCTTCTCAACTCATGGCTATAATGCTTCTCCACTACTTCTGCTCGTGATCATAGATGCATATATCGCCAGCCACTAAGGAACATGTTCAAGTGGCTATGGTCAAACGACTGACAAGCAAATCTGTGGTTTTGTGCAGAATACCAAGACAAACAATGTACATAAGACTTCCAATTAGTTAAGATCAGAAGCCACGAGGGCAACTGCAAGGTACTGCATCAGGGCATTTATTATTATTATTATTATTATTATTATTATTATTATTATTATTATTATTATTGCCTTTGCACAGCTTCTAACTACCAGTAAACTAAGGTGACACCTCTTATTTTTGTAGCACCTTCTGGTTTCAAGCAGTGTAATTGCTCTACCCGACCCGTATTGCAGCCTCTATTTGTTCCACGTACTTGAAAAAGAAATATATGGAGAGAATGTGACAGAAGAATGTAGAGCCTATGGAACTTGGAACGAGTCAGTGGCACATATTATAGGTGAATGCCCAATTTGGCACAGGAATAATACAAGAAATGGTGGCACGACTAGATTGTAAAAGTTTTACACTGGAAACTGTGCCAGAAATGGAGATTTGAAGGAGGAAACACATGGTACAATCATCGAATCGAAAGAGTACTGAAGTCAGAGAAATGTCAGAGAAATGTAACATTTTGTGGGAGTTTCCTATTCGCCAAATTAGATCGATAAAATAACTGAGCGGTTCGCCAAACAAGATAGATAAAATAAGCTAGCGGTGTGCCAAATAAGATCGATAAAATAACTTAGTGATTCGCCAAACGGGTTTGATAAAATAAAACAGCGGTTCTCCAAAGATGCTTGATAAAACAACTTAGCTGTTCACCAATCGAGATCGATAAAATAATTTAGCGGTTTGCCAAAAGGAACGATAAAATAACTTAGCGGTTCGCCAAACGTGGTCGATAAAATAACTTAGCGGTTCGCCTAAAGAGATCAATAAAATAACATAGCGGTCGCCAAAGGATATGGAGAAAATTACTGTGCGGTTCGCCAAAGTTGATCGATAAAATGGCATAGCGATTCGCCAAACCTGATCGATAAAAAACTTAGCGATTCGCCAATCGACATCGATAACTGTGCGGTTCGCTAAATAAGTTCGATAAAATAACTTCGCGGTTTACCAAATGTGATGGATAAAATAACTTAACATAGCGGTTCGCCAAACATGATCGATAAAATAACGTAGCGCTTCTGCAAATGAGATCGATTAAAAAACATGAGCGATTCATCAAACGAGATCGATAAAATAAAATAGCTATATAAATAACTTAACGGTTCGCCAAACGTGATCGATAAAATAATTTAGTGGTTCGCCAAACGGGCTCAATAAAATAATATAGCGGTTCGCCAAACGGGCTCAATAAAATAACTTAGCGGTTCGCACAAACGAGATCAATAAAATAACGTAGCGGTTCGCCAAACGGGATCGAGAAAATATCTAGCGGTTCGCTAAAAGATATCGATAAAATAACTTAGCGATTCGCCAAATGACATTGATTAAATAACTTAGCGGTTCGCCAAATGTGATCAATAAAATAACGTAGCGGTTTGCCAAAGGTGATCGATAAAATAACAGCGGTTCGCCAAAAGATATCGATAAAATAACTTAACGGTTCGCCAAAAGTATCTGATAAAATGACATAGCAGTTCGCCAAAGATGATCGATAAAATAACTTAGTGATTCGCCAAACCTGATGGATAAAATAATTTCGCGATTCACTAAAAGAGATCGATAAAATCACTTAGCTGTTTGCCAAACTTGATCGATAAAATATCATAGCTGTTCGCCAAAGGTGATCGATAAAATAACATAGCTTTTCGCCAAAGGAGATCGATAAAATAACTTAGTGATTCGTCAAGCGTGATTGATAAAATAACTTAGCGGTTCGCCAAAGGAAATCGATAAAATTACTTTGCGGTTCGCCAAACCAGATCGATAAAATTAACTTAGCTGTTCGCCAAAGCAAACCAGATCGATAAAATAACATAGCGGTTCGCCAAAAGAGATC